>NC_079492.1:123718253-124021284 GCF_020520425.1 Spinacia oleracea
CCTCGAGTTTTTCCATAATTCACCAAACGCCCATCAAGTTTCAATAATTCATAAAATACCCCTCACAATTCGTACAAATACCCAACATACCCTTACTAATAACGGACCGTTAGTCTGCCGTTAGCCAAGTTTTCAATTCACCCAAATGCCCCTATTCTGAAACTTATTTCACCAAATGCCCCTATTGTGAAACTTTTTTCACCAAATGCCCCAAACTTAAATATAGCTATTTTGATGTTTCAGCGACTAGTTTTTGTGTTTGAAAGGTAGTTGTTGGTCACGGTCGACTATAAAAGCCCCTTTGCTGAATGGTTCTTGTAAGTTAGATGTTATTTTGATTTGCTTTGCTTAATTTCATAAGATTTTTGTCATGAGTTTTCTTTCAAAATCATCATCCACACCCAATGAGTCCACATATATATTAGAGTACCTACCAAATTTTGTTATTGTGGTAGGAAATTTGTCATTCGAAGCTCTAATACAACACTCAATCCACAAAGGTTGTACTACAAGTGTGATCCTTGAAACAATCTGAGATGGTGAAAGGGAGTAGTTGAGCAAAAAAACAAGGGGCAACAACACGAAGGAAAATGCGGGGGAAGCGTAGACGAATGAGAAAGTATTGAAAACAGGCGAAACAGTAAGATGCAAGAAGAATTGAAGCAAATGAAGAAGAAGCTAAAACAACAACAAAAAGTAGTCAAAGTTGTAATACAAATGGGGATATTGATGTTTGTAATTTTACTGTTTGTAATCATGAAGTAAACACAAGTAATGAGAAACAAATTCACATTTCATAAATAATTGATGTTGCATAATCTGCACAAAATACCAAAGTGGGAAGCATTTCTGTTTTTAGCTTCACTTACAAAACATCTTTGCACCAACTACATTTAATGTTATTTTCTACTCAACGAATATGTGCAAGATCAAAACAGATGTGCAAAAAACTACCCCAAAAAGCATTAGCAGCTATCCAGAAGAGCTTGTGGAACACCACTTCAACCTCCATTCCTACCACAATAACAAAATTTGTTAGGTACCCTAATATATGTGGAATGATTGGGTGTGGAAGATGATTTTGAAAGAAAACTCATGACACAAATCTTATGAAATTAGCAAAGTAAAGTAAAATAACATCTAAAATACAAGAACCATTCAGCAAAGGGGTTTTTATAGCCAACCATGACCAAGAACCACTTTTGAAACACAAAAACTAGCCGTCTGAACATCAGAATAGCTATATCTAAATTTGGAGAATTTGGTGAAATAAGTTTCCTAATAGGGGCATTTGGTGAAATAAGTTTCAGAATAGGGGCATTTGGGTGAATTGGAAACTTGGCTAACGGCGGACTAACGGCCCGTTATTAATAAGGGTATGTTGGGTATTTGTACGAATTGTGAGGGGTATTTTATGAATTATTGAAACTTGATGGGCGTTTGGTGAATTATGGCAAAACTCGAGGGCATTTCATGAAATTTCCGTTAAATAAACTAAATCTTTTAGGATTAGATTTAATCATATGCGAATCCCGGTAGCCTTAGGATTCGAGTAACACACTTCGAGTAATACGCTAGCACCGCACGCAGGCCTTGCGGCCCACGCACAGCGCCAGCCCACTCGTCGCAGCCCCGCGCGCGCGCCCAAGCTTCGGCTGGGCCTGGCTTTTGCGCTGGGCCTGGTCGCATGCTTGGCGTGTGGTTGTTGCGCTTGGCTTGCTGGGCGATGGCCCGGCTTCGTGCTGGGCCTTCGTCTGGCAGGCCTCGTCCGATGCTAATTCGTACGATGCGCTTCCGATTAAATTCTCGATTCCGGAATTCATTTCCGATACGAACAATATTTAATATTTCCGATTCCGGAATTAATTTCCGTTTCGAACAAATATTTAATATTTCCGTTTCCGGAACTATTTTCCGATTCCGATAATATTTCCGATTCTGACAATATTTCCGTTTCCGGCAATATTTCCGATTCCGGCAATATTTCCATTTCCGATAATATTTTCCGATACGTACCATGTTTCCGTTTCCGGCAACAACTACGACTTGGATAATATTTATATTTCCGATACGATCCATATTTCCGTTTCCGGCAATATCATCGTTTCCGGAGTATTCATTTCTTGCCTGTGACGATCTCAGCTCCCACTGAAACCAAGATCCGTCGATTCCGAATATCCATAGATGGAGTATTTAATGCCATTAAATACTTGATCCGTTTACGTACTATTTGAGTGACCCTACGGGTTCAGTCAAGAGTAAGCTGTGGATTAATATCATTAATTCCACTTGAACTGAAGCGGCCTCTAGCTAGGCATTCAGCTCACTTGATCTCACTGAATTATTAACTTGTTAATTAATACTGAACCGCATTTATTAGACTTAACATTGAATGCATACTTGGACCAAGGGCATTATTTCCTTCAGTCTCCCACTTGTCCTTAGGGACAAGTGTGCATTTCCTAATTCCTTTGTCGCTCGATGCTTGCTCTTGAACATAAGGTAAGAGTTGTCATCCTTATTATGTCCAGAGGTGTTCCTCGGTTTCAGAGTTCAACTGATCAAATAAACAGATAATCATAGCCTATGATTCATCCGAGCACGGCCATGCATTTCACAGTTTCTAGCTCTCCGAGTGGCCTTGTACAACTTTTAAGCATCTCATCCCGATTTATGGGAGGACAATCCCAATCTTGCGATCTTGAGATTAGACTTCGTTTGATAGGTGATTACCTGAGCGTTGCCTTTATAGCCTCCTTTTACGGTGCGACGGTTGGTCAACGTCAAAGTAACCAGTTCTCAAACAAGTAATCTCAAATCACTCAGGTATTGAGGATTTAGTGTCTAATAATTTTAATGAAATTTACTTATGACAGATTTTCATCTCTTACAGTAAAGTTTCATAGGTCTTGTCCGATACTAGTCTTCCCAAAGTAAGTATCTATGCAAATGATTATGACATTGCCATGTCCACATAGTTCAAGGAACAGAACTACTAGTCATCTTGCATTCTAGTCGTCTAACGTTTTCTATGCGTCCAATTTTATAGAAAACTCCGACTAGGGACCATTTTCAACTTTTGACATTCAAGTTCACTTGATAGACATTTCTTAGTCACAGGACTGGTCCTGACAGTCTATCTTGAATATATTGTCAAATTGAAGGGACTCATCATTTAATACTAAACCAAGATTAAATGGAATATGAAAACACATTTCATATATGATAAATGTTCAACCCCAATGTTTTATAACCATGGGCCTCAAACCCATCTTTAAAACAGTTCATGGAATTCAAAGCTATGCTTGATTTCCAGTGCCACAATGTGAGTGTTGTTTCTCACTTGTTGCATAGGTTTAGTTATCATGCTTTGCCAATCTTAATATCTTTTCATCGAATGATTTTCGAGATATGATGATAAGATCTTTTGAGTTTGTTTATTATGTGATCTAGTCTTTCTACTTCAACTGTTTAGGTTGCTAGTGATGCTTTGTTTGGATTTGCTTATCCAAGCAGTTCACATATATGTGGAAGTCTTTCCAGCTATATCTTAGAACATAGAAATTAATAATTAATTTCCCACGCAACAACTCATGGTTTCCAATCCATGTTGCCATTTCAAAACACGATGCTCTGTAGCTCGTCCTTGCCAATGGTTAACTCCAAAGGGATCTTGCTTGATCCTTTGCCAGTGTTTATGCGTGTAGCATCAATTTTTAGCATATCTTTATTTCCTTGAATCAAGAACTAATCCTATGTACCTTTTCAAGTACCATAAGTTTTTCTTGATCTCAATCTAGTTGATCTTTACTTAGACCAATAGAGACTGGTATGTTGTTCGTTATGCCTAAAGCCATACGATACATCTTTGGAGATCCTCATATTATATCATACATGATAAATTCTTTTGCAGAATAATTCCCAATTGAATTCTATTCATGTAACTTTAGCTCATCTAGTTTCGGTAGATACTAAATCCAGCTAAATTCTTTGACATATAATATAGGTTAAGAATCTTACTCAGGTTCTTTGATGTTTAACTTAGTAAATGCTTATACATAGTTCAAACATCCTTTACTTAGATTTATTCATATGGGTCGAATATCTCCAATGGAGTCTTTCGTGTTTGATTTAGTAAATGCCATTACTTAATCCAAAACATTAATATAAGATCTTTGTAAATAGATCTTAATACCCAGTATGTACTAAGTTTCGCCTTGGACCATCATTGATGAATAATTTCAAACCTAAGTTAATAGCATTTGAATGTTATTTCACAATAGAGAGATATGTGTGTGATACACATAGGACCAATTAAGTTTCACGTACTCCCACTAAACTTCTTATACATCTATAAGAATTATGTACATTTTATGAAACTAAAATACTTATTAGCTTCACTAAAATACACTTCCAATTCCCAATTGCTTGCTTAAATCTGTACTTAGATTTCATGAGCTAGCTTTCCTTTTTCAAGCATTTATTTGGATCCACAAATCCCATGACATACCATGTACATAGTTATTCCAACATTTGATTGAGGAATAAGTTTTGTCATCCAATTGCCATATGTACCAATATGCAATCATTGCTTGATTTATAGACTTGAGTATTACGATTATGCATGAGGTTTCAACACAATCCATGCCATGAATTTGCTTGTAACCTTTAGCAACTAATCTAGCTTTGTGTGTGAACACAATTCCATGTTTGATGGTTTTTATACTTAAAACAAACTTGCAACCAATAGGTGTGAAACTATTCTTGCAAATCAACAAAATTTCAATTTTGTCATCAAAACATTGAGTATATTTTATGGCCTCTAACCATTTAAAACATTTGAGTCTATATATGGCCTCTAACCATTTTAGGGAATCTAGGTTTCGTCATAGCTTTCTTACAAGTCACAGACTCATTAATCTACATGATAATAGTTTAACTGCAAGTTGTAGGTTTCTTCACTATCTAATAGAAGAATCTCATAGTTTCATTGACCAGAACTCTATGTTTCTTTACTATCTAATAGAAGAATCTCATAGTTTCAGTGATTTGAACTCTATGCCTACTTGGGTATAGAACATCAAACAATAGAATATCAATAGCCACTTGAAAGTCCTTTGAATATTCTGTTCTCCTTGAAGCACTTGTAAAGTCTTCTAAGAGATGTCTATTCTTTAAAGCCACTTCTAAAGTCTTTAAAGAATAAGTTCGGATTTTCTGAAGCACTTCGAAAAGCCTCCGGAATGTCCGTTTATGTTTGTTGTTCGCCTCGAAGACTTTCGAGGTCTATTTTCTCCCACTTGTCATTTTGGAAACGAATCTCCAAAAGGACATTATTTCGAGCAAACAAACATTATGTTCTCAAAAATTCGTGGTAGAAACAATACCCTTGTGTCTCATTTGAATAAATCACAATGAAACATATATCTATACTTGGGCCTTAGTTTGTCGAATGACAAACACTAAGCTCCCACTGAGTTTTGCAACTCTCTAGATATATTTTATGAAAAGTTATTCTGAAATTACTTTTCAATAGCTTTGACGAATTTGGTTTAGTTTGGTGGTAGTTGAGCATTTTGTTTTAGAAATTATAGGAAAAGTCCTTATGATTCATCATTAATCGAATCAAGTACTAATTGACTTTGATTATTCCAACTAAGATATGCTATATCTTATGGACCTAGATTGTGAAATTACAACACATAATCATTGATGATCATATTTGGTCTCAAGTAATCATCAACATGATCTAACCTAGATCTTTATGATTTCTTGCCAAGTGGATTTTATACTTCTGAATCTTTGAACTAGCCAAACAGATTCAAACTTATATCACATTGAGTAAAAAAACCTATATTCACTCAAATATGTGTGAAATAATAAAGTCATAAAACCTTTCTTTAGCTTTGAACTCTATTGTCTAGGCGTTCTAACAATAGTTCATATCTTTTGTTACTTTTAACAAGTAAGACTAGCCTGTCTTAAAATGATCTAGAAATCAATCAACTTTCAAAAGTCCATCAAAATAGAGCTTATGAATGTTAACTTGTTGATATGGTCTAAGCAACAATGCCAAAGATTAGTGGAACTCAAATCAAGAGATTGATTTGAACCTAGTAAAGTTTCATTGTTAAAGATTTGTTTGTTTTAATCAAGCATATTGACTCATCCCGTAAATGACCATTTCATTCAAATAAACAAACAAACAAGCATTGTTTTTGTTCTTCTGAATGTGAGTCTTTCTGTGTTTGAAGCAGAAATTTAGGTATGCTGATTAATGGAACAAAATAGCCATTTAGTTCCAGCCTTTGAAAGGTCTTAAAACAAACTGGATGACCCTACAACTAATGTAGCATTGCCATGCTTCATTTCCCACTTGTAGGTCATTAGTGTAGCCTAGCTTCCATTGTTTGAGTTATTACCGAAGTAAGAACCTCAAGCGGTATATGATACCTAGGAAGTTTGATTGCTAGGTCACTTTTCTTTAAACATAAACTTATAGGTAGAACCGGAATCGTAAATTCCTTTCATTTGTTCCTTTGTTTTCCTATTTCTTGTACCCTTTCTTATAGTCTTAAGAATTGAATTCTTTAGTGTTGACTTTTATACTTTGTTAGACATGTCCAATGTCACCAACAAGGTTCTTTCCATTTAATTTATGTTGAACATTCTGTTTCAACTAGATGATCTTACCAGAAGCTTCTAAAGTTCTCTAAGCATCGATCTATTCGAATGTCTAGGGACTAGACTCATTCGAGAATTAAATGGACAAAGATATTAGGTTGTTAACCATTGGTAAAGCTGAGCGTTTTAAGCTCAATGCTTTATGATCTCAAAACTACATTGTATTTTGAATTCACAAGCACCAATTAGTTTGCCATTCGATTTTGATGTTCGAAAACAACCATAAAAGTCGCTATAAGAAACGTACATTTTAAATTGCTCACTTTCTCTCATTTCCGTGAATCGTTCTTTGATTCACTACCAATCGAGGAAATTTACTGTTACCTTTCTAAAAGGATTTATTGCAGTGCAAGATATTTAATTATAAACAATAATTAAAACATACATTGAAGCATGCAAAGTCTAAACATTTATCATGAATAATAACTTGAAAATGAAAGCAATCATGCAATTTAAACAAGTCATTAGCATTTTATTCGAATTATGTGTTCCGGCAGGTTTGAATAAAATGATTCCAAGACCCTAAAACCATTGAAGAATTAAGCACAGTTTGTCGACTCAATTCTAAAACATTTTAGGTAAGCAAAAGCCTTTTGCTAATAGTCTAGAAACTATTCTTGGTTGATAGGTACGTCTAAGAACTTATTAGGTAAACCTATCGATTTTGCCACGACATAAAAGGACTCCTTACTTATATCGTTGAGTTTCACCAAAATTAACATGTACTCACAATTATTTGTGTACCTTGCCCCTTTAGGACCAATAAGTAACACCTCGCTGAGCGAAAACTATTACTAGATTGATGTAAAGGATATCCAAGCAAGTGTATATTCTGGCATGGCACCTTATAACTCAATTTTTAAGTTTGGAACTTGAGGCTCTTACTATGTTGGTTAGATTTTAAGTGAACTAAAATCCTTAATCATGCAACATAATCAAGCCACAATCTCATGCATAATTAAGACATATTTAAAGCAATAAATAACTTAAAGCATGCATAAGATAAATGTGATCTAGTATGGCCCGACTTCATCTTGAAGCTTTAACTTCAAAGTCCGTCTTGAAAATCGCCGTGGGAGGCACCATTTTCTTCAAATAGGATAAGCTATAATTAAAACTAATTACAACTATTTGATGGTACGCATACCATATTTGAATTGAAAAACAACTTTGGTACTTTAGACCAATTACATTCAAATTAATGGTACGCAGACCATATTTTCTATCCTATTTGGGCCATACTAGTCACTTCATAACCTGCAAAACAGTACATATACAATATATACCATTCACCCATTCATTATCATGAATGGCCCACATAGCTGGTTAGTAAAACACATTATGCATCACGTAAACATTTGCAGCAATTAATCAAGGGCACCAATAATCTACCAATTATTCAGTCCTTATTAATTCTAATCAAGTTGTTTTAACCTTAAGGATTTGTAGACCTAATCAAGAGTTTATGATTAAAAAGCGCTCCCACTTAAACCAATAAATTCATATGCTTTACTAATTTTAAACATAAAAATGTATTTCTAGTCTAACCGGAAACATACAATTTTAATTAAAATTTAAAGCTCATATAAATTTATAATTGAATCCAAAAAGTTTAATTTAATTTCAGTCGTTATTTAAATTAATTCATGATTTTAATTTTAGTAAAATAATTAGAATAAATAACATTTATTATAATTACAATATTCAAAATTAAAATCCAAGAAAATAATTTAAATTATTAATTTTAAAATTAATTAAAATTACGTGAACTGAAATTTTCAAATTAAACATTCAAAACGATCTAATCGTAACGCAAACACCCTACGCATTGCACGCCCATGGGCCGCACGCAAACAGCCTTTGCTGGCCATATGCGCGCAGCCCATGCGCTGCGCCGCATAGCTGCTGCTGCTGTCCTTCGCAATGCATCACGCGAGCTGGTGCTCGCTGCGCGCGCGCCAGCGCTCGATGCACACGAGCCATCGCTAGCTGCGTTCGCTCGCCAGCGCTCGCTTGATGCGAGCCAGCGCTCGCTGCGCACGCTCGCCAGCGCTCGCTGTGCGCGCTCGCCAGCGCTCGCTTGATGCGAGCCAGCGCTCGCTGGCCAGCGGTTGCTTTGTGCGAGCCAGCGCTCGCTGCGCGAGGCATCGACGCTGGGCGCAGCACTCGTGGCACGCGAGCTTGCGCTCGCTGCGCGCGAGGTTGCGCGCGCTTGCGCGAGGCAGTGCGCGTTGTGGCGCAGCTCGCTTGCTTCCCACACGCGACTGCTGTGCCTTGCATTCGCCCTCGCCCATTCGTCCATTGCTCATAGCCCACGACACAAGGCAGGGCTGCTGCCTTGTGCTCGTGCACCATGGCCTTGCTCATTGCTTTCGTGCCGCATGGGCGACGAGCTCCCTTGCTCGTCGTCACATGCCCGCACTATACAACACCCCTTAAGGGTAACACGTAGCGTCCATTGCTTTGTGCGTGCAAGTTATATGAACGAATCGCATAAAATTTAAAAAATTTATATTTAAAATTAATGACAAATTAATAAATAATATTAATTTCATAATTTTAGGGCGAAAAAATCGAAAATTTATTATTCAATTGATTTCCGATTAACATGGATTCAAGTCTAGGTCATAAAAATTTAAAATTTATCATAAATTTACAATTTTTATGGTGGTTTTTAATCATAGGTATCTAATTAAATTATAATTAATTATGAAAATCAAATTAATTCTAAATTATTCTAATTTTCAACAAATTAATCATAATTACAAATTAGATTGCATAATTAACAAGGCTAGGCATTCAAACTTGTTAAACATATACAGTAGGTCAATCAAAAATTCAAGATTTATCAACAAGAATCGCAAATATTTAATTTAACATCTTAAATTTACGTAATTTTGCATTCGAAAAACTAAAACCTTCGAAAAGTCATAGTTAGGCTTCGAATTTGAGAATTCTGGGTTCTACAGAAAAAGATTATTTTTGTCAAAATTTTAGAATGCCTTTTACATGCGGAATTGACACAAAAATCACTCGATTTGGATGAGTAACGAAGAAACTGCCGAAAAACTGCGTACGTATAATTAAATAAACGCAATTTGCAATTAATTAACAATTACGAAAATTAATCACCCCTTTTAATTCTTGCAAATTTGTAATATTTAACCATGTTCATGCAATTTAGATTATGAAAATAATAAGAGGCTCGTGATACCACTGTTAGGTTATGATACATATGACAATTCATAAATCATGCGGAAACAACCATTAAGTCAGGAATACATATTATTTACACATAATCATTTAGCATAGTTTAGATGCATAGTCTTTGTTGCGTGCCTTCCCTAGCTGCGCCCGAACCGAACAAGAACAAGTCTTTAGGACTCCAAGTGTCGTCCCTCCGTAGATAGTCCACAGCACGTCCGGATCCGCCTTAAGATTGACCAACTAGAATCGCCCTTAAGGTACTATTATTTTCGGCACTTTTAGGCAAATGGGTGACTGAATTTTTCTCTCAAAAACTCACTTTGAATACTTAAAAACTCGTTGTAAATATGTGACCCTAGGCACCTATTTATAGAGTTATGGAAAAGGATTTGGAATCCTATTAGGATACTAATTTATTTAATTATAATCCTACTAGGACTCTAATTAAATAAACTAAATCTTTTAGGATTAGATTTAATCATATGACGAATCCCGGTAGCCTTAGGATTCGAGTAACACACTTCGAGTAATACGCTAGCACCGCACGCAGGCCTTGCGGCCCACGCACAGCGCCAGCCCACTCATCGCAGCCCCGCGCGCGCGCCCAAGCTTCGGCTGGGCCTGGCTTTTGCGCTGGGCCTGGTCGCATGCTTGGCGTGTGGTTGTTGCGCTTGGCTTGCTGGGCGATGGCCCGGCTTCGTGCTGGGCCTTCGTCTGGCAGGCCTCGTCCGATGCTAATTCGTACGATGCGCTTCCGATTAAATTCTCGATTCCGGAATTCATTTCCGATACGAACAATATTTAATATTTCCGATTCCGGAATTAATTTCCGTTTCGATAAAATATTTAATATTTCCGTTTCCGGAACTATTTTCCGATTCCGATAATATTTCCGATTCTGACAATATTTCCGTTTCCGGCAATATTTCCGATTCCGGCAATATTTCCATTTCCGATAATATTTTCCGATACGTACCATGTTTCCGTTTCCGGCAACAACTACGACTTGGATAATATTTATATTTCCGATACGATCCATATTTCCGTTTCCGGCAATATCATCGTTTCCGGAGTATTCATTTCTTGCCTGTGACGATCTCAGCTCCCACTGAAACCAAGATCCGTCGATTCCGAATATCCATAGATGGAGTATTTAATGCCATTAAATACTTGATCCGTTTACGTACTATTTGTGTGACCCTACGGGTTCAATCAAGAGTAAGCTGTGGATTAATATCATTAATTCTACTTGAACTGAAGCGGCCTCTAGCTAGGCATTCAGCTCACTTGATCTCACTGAATTATTAACTTGTTAATTAATACTGAACCGCATTTATTAGACTTAACATTGAATGCATACTTGGACCAAGGGCATTATTTCCTTCAGAGTCAGCAAACGTCTACCTTTATTTAGCAAACATCTATCGGTATTATTTAGATTTTAATTTATCCGATTGTAAAGGGATAAGTACATTAATTTATCCGATTAGCATCTCATGAATGAACAGGATTAAGCAGTTTTCTCCCGTTACTGTCTTAACTCTTGACTCATAATTATGAAGCACAGTGAGATACCACATAATATATATTTTCAAACATGTCATTTGAATAGCCAAAATCGGCAATTGAGATGAATTAGAAGTCAATCTAGCATGCCAGGTACCCAATTCACTTCCACCAGCCTCGTGGTCATCTAAAAAAGATAAATACAATCTCGACTGAGTATAGCAGTAGAGCATATCAGAGAAATAATATTACCTAAAGTTTCAGAAAGAAAAATTCACATAAGACAATACAAAAAGACATGTGAGTTCAAGCATAACACTGGAGAATTTCAAGAACCAAAAGACCAGATCAAATTAGAAATGGGAGTTAAGCAGCATCAATATCAACCCCATTCCAAGTATGCATTTCTCTCTTAAAAAACTTAAGGAAAAACATACTTAAAATCAAATTTGAGATAAATTATTATCTGATATCAAGAGACACAAAACAAAACAAAAACATTAAAATAGACAAAAGAAACCCTAAAGCTGAATAATGTCTCAAGAAATTTTGGCAGAATTAGACCTAGAAAGGAATCAGGTATAGAAATAAGATTGAGATGATAACATAAAATCCTACCAGTTTAGCAGGGAAAAAAATGGCCAAACATCCATAATTTTGAGAGACAAAATTAAATTCGCTTCGCTCCCACCGCTACTTGAACTACTCCCTTCCTTCTTCCCATCACCACCAAACCACCCACCATCACTACCACCTTGATTCATCTCTTCAGACCCAGAGAAAACATAGAGCAAGCTATAAGGAATCGCGAATTTGACACACATATTCTAAAGCAAGGAATCGAGAATTTGACACACATATTCAAATTGTATCGGTTTTAATTCAACAACAAACAAAGTCACATAATATTTTCTTCAAAATACATATTCAAAGCTCAAAAAAAAAGATATGGAACCTAGAAATACGAAATTCAAGATTGAGAGTCAGGAAATACCTAGAACTACTCCCCTTAAACTGATGAGCATGATTTTCCACTTGATTAAAATCTACAACTGGATGCTCACTGTAAAACATAGAAAATATCCAATTTAAAATTACAGAAATCAAGCAAAAATAAATTAAAAAAAACCTAGAAATATTGAAAAAAAATAATTAAACTCACAGAGCTTTGCCCACATTGTCAAGGAGCTTTTGATACGCCTGTAATCCTTATGCTTTGAGCCTGTTAAGAAATTCAAACAAAAATCGGAAAAAACACATCAATCAACAAAAATCTCCAGAATCAATTGGAAAAAAATGAAAATTTGAACAAAAATGTTGAACTCCACCCACCATTGTTATCTCTCTCCTCCATTATAGACCTTCAATATGTTCTGATTATTAATTCTATAATCGAATCCCCTTTCCTAAACCCCTAAATTCGATTATTATTACGGAAATTTCAATTTCCCCCCAAATTTGAATCTATATCCTCCAATGTAAAAAATTCCTAGAAACCCTATAAAACCCACTTCCATCTTTAAATCCAATCCCTAAATTTCCCACTAAAAATTTCAAAGGGAAAACAGGTCTTAAATTTTGATATAGAATTAGAACCTGGGACCACAATCTCCGACGATGCCATTGAAATCGTTAGATAGCGGATTTTGGGAGGGTTTTTAATTTAGCCCCAGAATTGGGTCGGAGCTAGGAATTTAGGGTTCTTTAGGCATTTGAGGATTTGATGTTCATTGATTAATTTCCCAAAAAAAAAAATTAACCCAATTATTATGAACAACCAAAAAATTAAAAGAGGGTAAAGAAAGAAACCTTGGCGAGGAGTAGAAGAATGCGGGGAATCCAAGCCACCCAAGACGCCACCTTCGACGAAGAGGGATTGCGAAATCCAAATTCAAGTTAGTGTATTTCTTCATTACCTCCAACAAATCATGGGCCGTCTTCATGTTAAGCCTAAAAAAAATCAATATTCAATCACACAATGTCAAAAAAATCGATTGCGAAATCCAAATCAAATTTCTAAGACCTAATCAAAAGCAAAACCTCGTTATAAAAACACTTTCAATTAGTGAAAATGCAAAAACGAAAACAAAATAGCAATTAGAATCCCTAGATTGTAAGGTCGGAGTCGCAAAAACAGACCAAATCCGAAGAAACAACAAAATTAATGCAAAATAAAAAAAAATAAAAAAGGAATTGATTGAATGAATTACCTGAGGATGAGATCGAAGATGAGAGAGAACCGAAGATCATTGAGCGAAGGGAGGAGAGAGAAAGATGAGAGTGAAGCGGCGTACAGGTGAATGGGGTTTTACGCGAAGGGTTTGAAAGTTAAAGGGGAGAGGGTGTTTTAGTCTTTTCAAAAGGGGACACGAAAAGTTAATTTACTTAAAAGCCCTCAGGAGCTGACTTTATATAATAATAATAATAATAATAATAATAATAATAATAATAATAATAATAATAATTTGATCTAAACTTATTTTTTCTGATATGATCTGATTTGAACTTATTTTTTTCTGATCTGATTAAATCTAAAATAAATAACAAGGTCCTAAAATAAGGTGAACTATAAAGGGCCTTAAATTTTGATTATGTAAAATCCGCAACCCAAAAACAATGTACTTCGTATCCTACGCTATTCCTCTAAAGAACCCTTATCATTAAATTATTAGTCCTAAATATAATTGAGTTAACCCCATAATCGGGGTCTGAGTTTTGCCAAAAATCACCAATCAGGAACTCAACTTTTTTTTGTCACCAATTGGGACCTAAGGTTAAGAATATGGCCACTTAACCCAAGTTTAAGTCATCGGAGCTCAACTCTTCAATTTTTTCTTTAATTTTCTTTTTGAACAAAAAGCTTAAAGAAACCAGTTAACGTAATTTGGTATCCTCCTCCATTTTCAAAGACATTCTTTTCCTTTTTCAACAAAGACAGCCTTTACTCCAACCATTCCTTCACTCCAGCCTCCTTCTCCATTCTCCAGCATCCTTTCAACCAATGCAACAATCATCGCTATTTGAAAATGACTTTAAAAAACTTTGGGTTTGTTATCCATTCTCCAGATTATCCCAATTTTCGCAATTATTAACCTTAACCACCAAAAGCTTCCGGAGCTCCAATACCAAACGATGAAACATGAAGCATAAATAACCTTTCCTCTACATTTTGCTGCTCTCCCTACAACTTGAACCCAATTCGAATTTCAACGGATTCAGATCAAAACAGGCAAATTTACATCCAAAAAACCACAAATTCAGTCACCTAGATGAGAAAATTTACCATTTTTGGAGGATTTGCTGAAATTGAGATACCCGTTTGTTAAAGACCATTCCAAGGATTAAATTTGCAGGAATCCAATTGGGAAAATCGTGAGGAAAGTGGAAATTTGAGAAATTTGCGGTACGAATTTGTAGAAGGTGAGCAGGAACAAGGGGGGAAGAAAATACACGGTTGTTTTAGTATATACAAAAGATATTTTTTGTGTGTGGGGTGAAAATGATGAATTAAAAAATGATACTCCTATTGTATAAATTGTAGAGGTAGTCATTGATTTATGGAATTTTGGAAAAAGTTCCTGGTTCTTGAAAAGTTTGAAGAATTTTGTTGTTCACTCAGAGTCAGTATAACAGCCCATTCTTAACGAGCTGTTAACTAGAATTACTTATTAGCATTGATCAAACTTAGCTCTTAACCCACAAGGAATTAATCCATAATCTTCAATAACTCTTCATATTTAACTAAAGAATAATCATACAAAAACTATTACAACCTTATATACGTAATTCAGCTAGCATATTCCTTTTCGCATTCGCGATCTCTTATTCAACTTCGAGCATTAACTAAACCTGCAAAATCACGAATAGGAATCTGCCCCCACCAGGACAGGTTCAAAGAACAAAGTCAGGAAAACTGAGTACACATTGCCCAACCTGAAACTCATTTTAGTGGCTGAAAACATAATTTCGTGAGTTATTTATTTCAAAGATAAAACTGATTCAATACGAATCAAATCATATTCAAATTAAGCTCAGTAATCAAATTGCAATAATTTAAAGCACATGAAACATTGAACATAACTTTGGTGTTTATAATTGATAAATAAATCAAGAAAAGATTTGCACTCAGTCACGAGGTGTTTTTTTCAAAGATCGCACGGTTTATATTTTCAGAAGTCTTCAAATCCATTTTTTTAGCATAACTAATCTCATCTGTTTTGAGAATGAATGCATCACATATTCTCAAACTTGTATCTCGGAGTCTACCCGAGCTTAAGAAACTAACACAACTCAACTAAGACTAATTCTCCATTCCCTAATACAACATGAACAAAATCTCATGTTGAGGCTTGCACCTATATATTCCTTTTGAAAACAATGAACTCAAATACGGATTGCTCTCGATAATTTATTTTGGAAATAATAAGGATTTTTTGTGAATAACCACCTAAAAAAAAACCAAATTTTGATTTACCACCTACAAATCTCAAAGTTTTAAATAACCACCTAATTTTTTTTTTTCACCACCTGTTAACAGAACAGTTAATAGGCGTTAAGTGAGGCCCACCCCCAACGGCTAGCTTCCTCGTGCCTTTCTTATTCATCAGATTTACATTAACTTCTTCCTTCCCCTTCAACTGCTTCTTCGAATTTTTCATGAAATTCACAAATTTCCATAAAAAAACTTGAAATTGATTGAGGGATTTCATTAGTTTTTTATTTTCGAGTAATCTTTTGGGCGAAAGAAGAAGAATCAAGGTACAATAAGGTATGAATTTAGATCATTTGTTGAAATTTCGTAGGTATTTTCATGTTGAAATCGATGATAATCTTGACAGAAATTGAGCCAATATTTGTGTGTGAATGATTTGGGTATGCGAATTTTATATTTTGGTTTGTGAATTATCGATTCAATCAATGAAAGTAACCCCAAAATTTCCAAAAAAAAGTTAGGGTTCATATGAAGAAAAAATTGGGGATTTGTTGAATGTGTAATGTATTTAAAAATTGAGGTTAGGGAATGTTGATTCGTATTATTAGAAACTAATACAAATATTTATTTGATGTCAATTGTAGAATCGAGCTGATGTCTACATCGAAATTTTCACCTTCAAAAGAGAAAAAATGTGCCTGTTGAGTTCCACTTGCCATGTTAACTGGTTGGACTAGGGAGAATCCGGGGAGAAAATTCAGGTCATGCAAATTCTACGATCCAATCACAGAAAAACGGGGATGCAAAGCTTTTGAATGGGTGGATGAACCGGATGAGACAACTTGGCAAACACAAGTTATCAACAATCTGTTGTTGGATAAGAAACTGATGAAGAGGGATATTGATGATTTGCGTGGGCAAAGGAGGTGTTTGCTGAATGAAATTGATGGTTTGAAGGTGAAAAACAGGGCTTTAAGTTCTGATGGAAAGAAGATGAACATGGAAGTGAATACATATGTTATTATTGTTGCAATTTGTTGTTTTTTCATGATCTTGGGAATGTTTTTAGTAAATAAGTTAGGCTAATACAGTTGGTTAAGGTAAGATAAGTCATGCTCAAATGAAACAGAGCATTTAGGTTGTTGAAATGGCTTGAAAAATGTAAGCTTTTGGTGTTTGAATGTAATCTTTTGGTGTTTGAATGAAATAAAACTTAGTTTCTTATTAAACATGACTCGTGATTCTATCAGAAACAAAGACTAAAATAGTGGCAAAAGTAGAAAGATATAGGCCCTTCTTTGAATTTTTCATTTAGAAAAGAAAAAAGTAGCATCTGGACACAATAATCTCTCATTGAGCTCCAGACCAGGCACCAACGCTCGACGTATACCAAACAGGAATTTATTTCGAGCTCGTGAGAGTAGAGCATACCGTGACTTATTGATTAGAAAATCGATATAACAAAAAAAATGCAAGGCTTTCATTTCAGTTTTTAATGTACAGAATCAATGTACAGTTTGGGCACACTAGAATGAAAAACTTTCAAATTGAAAGATGTTGATTAGTACAATTGATAAATAGAGGTAAATTACACCCAGGGGGAAAAGACTCTAGGCAATTTAGTCAGCAGCAGTAGATAGTCAACTTCAGCATGTTTAGTTGTTCCATGTGGATGCAGTTTAGTCAGCAGCAGCAGATCAGTTAGCAGACCAGTCAGCTTCAACAGCAGATTATTCAGCTTGAGCAGCAACTCCAGACCAGTCAGCAGCAACTCCTGACCAGTCAGCAGCATCTCCAGACCAGTCAGCAACAACTCCTGGCCTAGTCAGCATCAGTACAGTCATTAGCAGCAATATAGTCTGTCAGATCAGTGTGGAGCAGCAGCAGTATAGTCTCTGATCAGTCAGCAGATAGTGCAATCAGCAACTGATCAGTCTTTAACAATAAAAAAACAACTACGACAACCAAAAACCTGTATAATCCACACACATGCTTTGTTTTTAACATAAATAAATCTTCTTGTCTTTAGACATAAATAGGCACATACATTAACTACCATATCTAAGTTTTTCTCTTAAGTTTTCCCAATAAAATACATATTAATACGCAACTAAAACCCTAGAAACCTAGCTCTAATCATTGAGTGCTCCTAACTACTGAAAGCTTAGAAGTAGTTCGGTTTCTTGGGGGAGATGATGTGCTTGTTGATGCTTGCCTAGATACTTCTTGGGGGAAAGTCTTGTTAGCGATGCTGTTTGGCCCCGCCCCTTGAGAAGAAGCCTGTGGAAGTGAGAAAGATATATGATTAGAGTATGATCATAAACAAGAAAAGGCACAAAAAGCACACAAGAAATCTGCACTAACCTTCCTTGCAATCCTTTCCTCATTTTTCTTCCTTTGTTCTTTGACCCATGGAGTTTGCAGTGGTGGTCTACCGACATTTGTCATTGTCGTTCTTGATTCCGTTGTAGACGGGATTTTACAAGTCTTGGCATAATGCCCAAAACCACCACAATTCTTGCATTGGTTCTTCCTCTTTGGTTTCTTAGCCTCATCAGCAACTTGAGATTTTCCTTCTCCCTTTTCAAGCTTTCTCTTCTTTCCTTTGGGTCTTCCGGGTTGAACCTTGAATGCCGGTGGGAGTGGTTGTCTCATGTTCACCTTTTCCCAATGTTTAGGTCCAGGCATAGGCTTAATAAGAGACTCATATGCTAACAGGTATGTCTCCTTAGAGTAATAAGGGTAAACATACAACTCTGGATCCACTCTTTTGTCTAGCATACAAGCAAAAGCATGCACACAAGGTATCCCGGTTAGTTCCCACTGATAACAACTGCAAGTCCTTTGTTCTAAGTCAACCACACATTGATCACCCTTTAACTGAACTTCATAATTATCATCTCTTGATTGTTGCACTATGCATGACCTAGATAACTTCTCTAGTCCATCAAACACAGTTTGCACATAAGGCATGAACTTCCCTTCAACTTTCTTTGCTGCCTCCCACTTGTCATTGTTCCTTTTCATCATGTATCGTCTTAACCACTCCATTTGAGTGAGAATAGGTTTGTCTCTAGCATCTTTGATCACTGCATTGAAAGTCTCACACAAGTTGTTCAAAAGCATGTTGGACTTGCAGTTTGGCGTGAATGCATGTCTAGACCAATGACGGGGGGGAATTTTAGCTAGGTACTCATGCGCATCTTCGGATAGGAAATGAATGCATTCCATTTCCACCTCAAAGTCTAACTGATAATACCAAACAAAACACAAAACATCAGCTTGAATATACAACAGACACAAGGTACTTGAATATCAACTGAATTTTCACTAGGTATGTTTCAGTTGATACAAATATACAACTGAATTTACGGGTGTTTGAGTTTTAAGTTCTCTTTTTTTTGCTTAATTTACTGATCTGTTTGAGAAAATGGCTTTTTATTGTTTTAACTGAATACAAAGATACTGCAGACTTATTTGTGATGGACTCAGAGAAACAGTTGCATTAGTTGGATGCAGTAACTTTATAATTCTGCAGCAATCACGCTTAGAGTTAGAGTCTTAGAGATATTTTTATGTCTATGAAAATCAGTTTGTTAACAAATCAGTTTCAGTACATAAGATGTTGTATATTGCCACTCCCAGGCAGCCTGCTTTTAGTTTGATAACAAATTTCATCATTTCTTTTTTAGGGAAAGCTGCCAGCCTTACGAGTTCAGCTAGAAGATCTTACATGATGGTAATCACAACAGTATCAACAACATAGTAAGAGCAGCAACAACACAGTAAGAGCAACAACAACAGAATAGGAGCACACATTTCCCGCTAATTAAAAGAATAGCAACAACACAACAGATAACAACAACAACAACAACAACAACAACAACATATTAGCATAAATAAAACAAGAACAACAACAACATATACTTGACTCACTTCAGTAGTTGCCCTAGCCGCATCCCAAAACAATTCCTTGAATGTTGTTCCGGTGAAATTGAGCTTAAAATTGGCCCAAATGTGCCTGACACAGTACCTTGTCTCAGCTAGAGGTACAACAGTTTGTAGGGCTTCCAACAAACCCTGTCACATCATTACCACTTTGTTAGTTTCCTATTTTGTTCAAACAAAAAAAGTACACAAAATGCAGAAAAATATAAAACTACAGAAAGTTACCTTCTGTCTGTCAGACATGAAGGTGAAGCCATCCCCTTGATCACTTCTCAACATGCTCTTTACATATTCCAAGAACCACTCCCATGTCTCCGTGTTCTCAATCTCCACTGTGGCCCATGCTAATGGAAAAATGTTATTATTTCCATCCTTTGAAACTACCACAAGGATTTGCCCGGGGTATGCTCCTTTTAAGTGACATCCATCCACCCCGATAATAGGTCGACAACCTCTTACAAACCCATCTTTTAGCGGAGCAAGACCAATGAACATCCTAAGAAAGAGGGGTGGTTCTGGCTGCTCAATCCCATTAACAACAATATGAACATCACTTCCTTTACTGTTTTGCATAACAGCCTTAATTACCGTAATCCCACACCCTTGCGTACTGCTCGGATGCCGAGCCATAAATAATGAGCTTAGCTATGCACTTAGCTATCCAAGCCTTAGTGTAGCCCACTTTAATCCCCAACTCATGCGAAACTCTCTCCAGTAACTGCTTCACCCTAAAAAAGGCACCGCTTCTGAATTCCTCCAAGTACCTTTCTGCTATGTACTCTGAAGTTACGTTATTATTCACCATACTCCTCATACACAAGTGCTTCAATTTCAAACTTTTAATTTGCCATGTTTCTTGCTTCACCAACTTTGTAGCATGAATCTTAAAGAAACACTTCACACCCTCCTCACAAGAACACTTAGGCAACCTACTTCTTTTTTCATTATAAAGACAACTACATCTCTTTTTGCAACGAGTAGTAATTCTTGTCCCGTCATTATGTAGGAAATAGAACTCATACCTATGCTCAATAGCATGAACCCTCAAAGCCTTTCTAAGTACATACACATTGTTGAACTTCAATTTTTCCACTAGCTTAATAGGTTTTGTGAAGTCGGTTTCTCCATTAAACCATGGACTGTTGTCTAGATCCCCATCAGAATCTCCTGCAAGACTCCTAAGCTCATCCGAATCACCCTCAATCTCTTCTTGGATCCTCACTTCATTGCAATCTATGTTATCATTAATCTGTACCCTAGGATCTTTCACTACCCTCCCATCTTCGTCTGATTCTTCATCCTCCCCAAAGCTACCATTGATATCACTCAGAATCTCCCCCGTAGTTTGCCTAAACCATTCTTCACCATCTTCATACCCCTCCTCTTCCCCTGCCTCCCACTCTATGCCAAGGTCACTGAATTCACTGCTTGAAGACGACCCACATCCATTCTCCTCATCATCAAACAATTTCTTTTTAGCTCTACTTTTCCCCTTAACCTCTGCAATCCCTTCCCCTAGACCCTATGCTTGTAGATTTCCTTTACCCTTGGCACTCTCTTTCCTTGCAACCGTCTTAAACTTAGGAGTTATTTCTAGTGTACTTACTCCCTCATTTAACCGTGGTGTGGGTTCAAGGGTAGATAATGATGTATGTTCGTTTAGGGGATTCACAATCTGTTTACTAGGAACAAAAACTTCAACAACACCTTCCTTATTCACTGTTTCCAAAAGTCCCTTCACTTCTTCAACATTTAGTATTTCCCTTTTACCGGTTGTAAAAGTTCTCCCTTTCTGTTTATAAAATACATGAAAGTTCCTAGGTACTTTCATATTATAAAACATAAAACCGTGCACGACAGCTTCCCGAATAAAATGCACTGACATCTTAGAAATACTAGCCTTTTTCTTCGAGAAAACAACCCCACCATTCCAGCAAATTATATGTCGATTTTTACCAATACTTTTCGGCACAAAACAACCTCCCAACCTAATTTTAATAACCACAATATTATCACTCTGCATTCTGGAAAAACAAATACAATACTAAAACCCATGAGCAGTCAAATTAGCATATTCAATCATGAATTGTTTAATTAGGATAAACCAACCCCAAATGTCAGACAATTATAAATAAACCCCAATACACTGTTAGATTAAATTGCAGATTATACAATGTTAGATTATCCAAGATTATCCCCAAGAAACCCCAATGTCAGATTATCCAAGATTATCCCCAATTAACAATTAAATTGCATAATTCGCAAAAAGTATGGACCACTTCACAATAAGTTCGCAATTACGTACCTTTTTTCGTCCTTATCTGTGAAAAATCCAAACTTTTGTCCTTCAATTATGTCCTTCAATTATGGTGATGAAGCTTTTGCGTTTGTGTGGTGCCACATCCTCTAAATTCTGACTAGGGATGAGAGAAAGAGAAAGCAAACTGACAAATTCTTCAAGAAGTACATAATTGGTGGTGAGGAATTGAAGAGCAATAAAGGAGAAGCAATAAAGATAAACAAGAATGGCAGTGAGAACTGAAAAAAACGAACGTACATTAGGGCAGAATTTGGAGCGATAAATCCTTGGTGGGCCATACTTCACGCCTGTTAACTATTCTGTTAACAGGTGGTGAAAAAAAAAAAAAACTTTTAGGTGGTTATTTAAAACTTTGATTTTTTTAGGTGGTAAATCAAAAATTTGGATTTTTTTTTAGGTGGTTATTTACAAAAAATCCTATCAAATAACAATATCAACATGTATTTCTTAGAAATCCTTTAGAATTCAAAGCTTGCACAAAATCAATGATTTAAGAGATATTTGATTTTTCTAGCAAATTATTTACATTTCAAATCACACACACATTGACAAGCTTCACAATTGCTACTTCTAGCAAAATTAGACACCTTATATTTTTTCAAATGTATATACTAATCGGGGGAAGAGAACACGAATAGAGACGGGTTGAATAACCATAGTCTCCAAACTTTTAGGGGTCGTCACCCACCTTTTCACACATGCTTGCAAGACTTTAGGACATGTCCCAACACAGATGTACATATGTACATTTACACAGATGCACAGTTGTGCATTTACACAAATCACACACAAATACACAAGTGTTGTTCATGACCGTTGTTAACGGCTTCTCCCCCACTAAAAACACATTTGAAAACTTATCCAATAAATTGAGAAAATATATATTCTCACACTTACTCAAATTCTGGTATCACAACAAAACCTCATCTGAAATCTTAAACACAATTGAAAATCTTGGCACAAACCATACTTATACAAAGTGATAAATTTGTCCAAAATATTCGCTTAAATATCATAATGAATTACTCAAAACTTTCCACAAATTTCTTATACGTAATTCTTGAAAAAAAAAATTGAACTTGGTATATATATAAAGTCCAATATTCTTAACAACCCTCGAATATAAATTATATTTTAAGGTAAATCATATTTCTTAAACTTATCACAAATCATACTCTCCAGTTCAAATTTTCAACTCACTATTAATCCATCGAAATCCTTAAGCTCAATTACACGATTGCACATTCAATTTGGCTTATAACACAAAGATCACACCTCCAAACCATTAGCTTATAATCACAATAGCATAATAATCTCATACCCTTTTAATGCGTAATTTTCATAAAGTCTGGTCACGTATAAGTAATCCTAAATAAATCTGACTTCTCAATAAAATACTATACCCAAACAAGCTAATAGCTCAATCCATACTAATCAAAATTAACTTCATGCTCAATCGCACATGGTTACGTACAAACTCTATCACATAGATCTTATCACTAATTCTCATTAGGGTTAAAGTATAAAGCGGATATATATAAATCCACAACTTAATCGTGTTGAAATATAAATATATTATTTCATCTTATTCAAAGAATAATCTTGGTCCTTCAAATTCAAACATACTCTTTACAGAAAACCATATAAAGATCTCAAATGAAATAATTTAATAAACGACGAGCTTCACAACTCGATAAAAGATAACTTGGTAAATATAGACCATAAATCATAATTCGGAAAATCAAAATACATTATATATTGAGTTGCTCGAAACTTGATTTTTAGAAGATTAATTAGTTTATTTTTATGGTTACCCAATTCATAAAACTTATTTCAAAAAGCCATTTACGTTGTAACCAATCCTTATTGTAAAAATTCGAGTTAGAATTATACAATAACTAATACGTTGGCAAAACTACCGTTTAGTGATAACGTTAACTATAACATAAAGAAAATAATTATCTCATAAAAATAATTTATAGATCTTATTATAAAATTATATCGCTCAAATAATAGTTAAAGAAAATAAAAGAATACAGAGGAATATATCTATCGCTTATGATTCAACCGATAGTCCCTGCTAAACCTTATTAATCCCAACATAGGTTAATATTTATGATTCACACTCATAGTTCTCTAATCATGTACTCCGTACCTTATTTCAAAATTTGTCATACCTATAGCTTGAATACTTAGAAAATTCCGTAACACTATTTCTCAAAACATACCAACGAATATAATTACACTAGCATAAGCTTGCCCAAGTTGCAAGAGTCTGAAATTGCTACAACCCATATCCCTTTTCCAGTAAGGATAACTATTTTTAACAAAATCTAACATCAATCGTATATCCAAACACACGGCCAACTTTCACAAGTCTCAGCATCAAACTCACAAATCTCACAACCGCATGGTCACAAGTCTCATGTTCAAATCAATAAAAATATTTCGATTCAAAACACAAATCATTGAGTTCATTGAAATGCTAATAATATAAAAATCACACATATTTTTACGAAATCACAATTTTCAAATCATAATAACATAACACTTGAAATTAATTCAAAAGTCTTATTCTTAAATGTAAATCATATAATTCACATAATTCTTAAAATCTAGGAAACACAAGTCATAAATTTTATAAAAGTGGATGGACAATGTGTACCTACAATTGTCACACCTAACCTCCAAGAATCTCATTTCACAATCATCATCAATCGCTTTGATCTGAATTCAATCTTCCCAAACACGTCCCCGTGCTTTAATCTCCAACGATAACCCATAATCTTGACCATCGATTTTATCTTGAACTTTCCCTTTAGAAGCCAACAACGCAATTAAGAAGTTGGGGAAGTGAGAAGTACCAGGGAAGAAGAGCAACAACAACACATTGACATCAGCAACTGTTAGCTTCAGAAGGTCGTATCTCCTATCTCAGAGTTCCGATTTTAGTAATTCTTGAGCCTAAATTCATTAGGTCAAAGAGATATACAATTCCTTTTCAGATAACATAACCTCAAAATGATCATAAGGTTGTTGAAATAAGAGACGAAGAATCTGGTGCTGACATCACAACAACAGGAGCAACACTCGGTTTCAGAAGGCTTATCTCCTAGAATAATGCTCCAAATTGAGTGATTCTTGAACCGAAACTGGTTAATTTTTCAAGGGCTAAAACTTTCATGAAGGAAAAATTGGCTAAAAATGAGCGTATCATGGAATAATTTGATCAAACAGAACCGACCTTTGAAAAATGGAAGCTAGAGGAGGAAGAAGATGAGATGGGTTTTTGGGTCTTCTAATTGGGTTCACAAAGTAAGAATTTTCCTCACTAAAATGGATAATGGAGGAGATGACAGCAAATCAAAGAGGTGGGATGCCTCTTCAAATGACACATAGGGGAGGATGAGAAAGAAAAATGAGTTTCTTATTGAGGGCAATATAGTAATTTCAATTATCCCAAAAATCTGATTTTCTTCTACTTATTAACAATACATAATAACAAATAATAGTCAATCATAAACCCATTGTAGACACCTACTTTTGTCCCCATTCCCGAAAGGGAAGGTTCGATGATGAGAACATAAAATCTCCACTTGGCAACGCATCTCCTATAAAATAACGAATCTCAATCACCCTTTTCATTTCAACCAAAACTGCTATTTATAGAAACCTGCTAAAAATAGTAACTGTCGTAACGGGTAGTTGCTAAAAGTGGCAAGTCATAAAAGATAGAAACCTGTCGGAATTAGGTGTTGCACTCCAACATAAATCCTAAAGGAGATAGAATTTGCAAGAGGAATCCTATTCCTAGTATAATTCGAAAATAAGAGTTACGTATTAATTAAAATCCTAACGAGCCTAGAGTTCGTAACGGGCCCAGACGCATTCCGTCCTAAAGTTAATACGCACTAAAAGACTCGGATAAGTCTCAAAGACTACGTATTCCACGAGTCCAAATCTGACAAGGAAATACGGCCCAGACCCTATTTTCAACGCCTGGCTCTGGGCGCCGAAATCTTCGGCGCTCAGCCCTGGGCGCTGAAATTACCTGGGTACGTGTTCTCTCCTAATTCTTCTTGGATTAGTACTCTAAAATTCTATCTTTCCACGAACTCTTTTCTATAAATACAGCCCCAAATTCGACGTGAAACCAACACACACAATTCATATTCTGAGTATTGACTCCAACCCCTAAGCCTAAGCCTCACGCTGCGAAATTGATCCCGCGTTCTGTCGCAATCGATCCAAAAATCGAACATAACGTATCCTGTCCCTTGTAGCTGAAGAATTAAGCCCGGAAACTTGAGATTCGTTAAATAAAAGGAGAAATAGCAAAGCCAAAGTGGTTAGTTTTCTGAGAACCATGACGCACCTCTCAAGGGTGCGTCGTAATGTGTCCCTTCGCATGATTTAATCGCTTTCCTCGCCCTTTTATAAAACTGTTAAACTATTAAATCTGATTGTTCTATCACGCCTAATAAAGATAATATCTTGGACAATTGAACTATCATGCTAGGTCCCTTAAATCAATCTAAACAAGATAATCACGATCGATTCTAGTATTATGTGTTGCATATTGCTAAAATCAATTCAGATTAGTTTAATAGTTAACGCATGTCCCTTCAATTATTTATGCTGAGCTAGTAAGGATATCCTGCCTCTGGAGTTATCGAAGAGCGAGTACTCCTCTCGGTAGTTACAGTCCCCCGAACCCTCAATCTCTGCCCTGCGGGTGTACGTTGAGCGATCCCCACACCAGGGATCACAAGGGAATCTATGGTCGTCGTGGTCAAACATAATTGCACTCCCTTTATGTCACGATAACCGGTTTTGTCATTTTTTCTCATTGTCGTTAAAAACTGAATGGCGACTCCTATATTACTAGTCAATTGGGTGTAAACTCACAGGAAATCCAATTACACTTGATTTGACAAAAAGAAACGTCACGCCCACGAGGGACGAGGTCACGCATTAGCCTCGTGCTTTTTCGACCCCTCACACCCATAATTTCACAAATATAGTAGTATAAAGGTAATTAAGCTAATAAAATATCATTATTGTTTAATTCGAAGTGGCTTAAAAACGAGGCTATTACAGTCAGAGTTTTGATTCATACTTATTTTACCCCAATTTGGAAAATCGTTATGAATTTAAGGGAATTAATTAACAAACATGATCAAAAAAAAAATATAATCCCAGTACCTATCTTATTCTAACCACAGTAGTTAACTTAGACCGAAAAAAGATTATTAGGTCCCAAACGGTGACAAAAAAAAACAATGAGGTCCTAACCAGTGATTTTTGTTAAAATTTAGTCCCCGATCATGGGGTTAACTCAAATATAATTGGATCATCTTATTATTCCTGTTCCTAATCCTTTCCAAATTGTAAAGTTGTTCAGTATCTGATAAGTAAGGAGGAATAATATTGATAGATGGTAATATAACTGAATGGCTTAATCATAACTTGGTTACATCATTTATTTGTATAGGAAACTATAACATAATTCTATTAGATTGAGGACTCTATTAGATTCCTAAACGAACCCAATTCTAATTTCCTAACCATAATAAAATCCTAAATATACCATAACTCTAAGGCTTCATTTGGTTGGGAGGAATTGGAAGGAAAAGAAAAATAGGCTTCCTGTATTTGATTCAAAAAATTATATGGGAAGAGAAAGGAAAGGAAAGGAAGAAAATTGGAAAGAAAGCACCTTTATAAAAATTTCACTTTTCTTTCCTTCCAAAATTAAAGGAATTTGGAAGGAAAGAGAACTAAAATCTATCGAATAAAACGTGGAGCGCCAAACCCACATTTTTTCACCGCCAAACCCTCATAATTTCCCACCTATATAAGTAAATATAAAAACCCTCAACTTCTCCCATTACGTTCCTTCTCCAACCTCTGCTTCATTGTTGTTCCCTCTGCAACCTCCGCTCTGCTTCATCATCAACTTCCATCGATCGGTTGTGCGCCTCATTCAAGTAAATCTCCTATTGATATTTTGAACTTATTTCAATTAATCATACTTCTGTGATATTTTTTGGATTGTTTATTCTTCTGATATTAAAGATAATCATATTGTATAATAAGTTCTGTGATATTATAATATTCTTTGTCGTTTTTCTGGTCTAATTGAAGTTGTAGGATTACTGGTTAATTTGTCCCAAACATGTTTTGCAGATTTTAATTTTGTTATAATGTTATATTATTAGTTTGTTTATATAAATTACCATCTTTAATTACAATTTGCAGCAATGAACTTTTGGAGTTAGTGGATTTGGTGTCATTATTTGCGGCAATTTGCGGTTGGGGTTGTAGAATTAATGGTCAATTTGGGGTTATAGGATTAGTGGTCACTTTGCAGCAACTTATACATTTGCGGTTGGGGTTGTAAAATTAATGATCAATTTGGAGTTATAGGATTAGTTCTGTGATATTTGGTAAAATTAAACAATGTCAGACATTGTTTTGTTCTTTAACCATTTTGCGTAGTCATTGTTAAAGAACAAAACAATGTAAAAGCTAGCGGTAAGCAATGATTATGTTCTCGTGAAGTTCGGCAGTAGTCATATGCAGGTATGATGTAAATTATATCGGTTGTGAGTTATTATTATTTTTTAATTTTAATTTTGTTTCTTTCTCTTCCCTTTCTTTACTAGTATTGTACCAAACAAAGTATTCCTATCAATTCCTTCCGTCAAATCAAATATGGAAAATATAGTTTATTTCCTTTTTTTTCCCTTCCTTTCCTTTATTAATATTGAACCAAACACGGCCTAACAGTATTAGTCGTCCAATACTTACCAAACTTTCATTATAAATTCTTGGGAATTTCTCTCATCCAAAATAATACGAAGTAAAATTTTCTGTCTCCCTAAACTCCAAACTTAGCCATCTGAATCTCCTTCCTCCACCAGCATCTTCTATAACCAATTAACCACCCATAAACCAAAGTCGGGGTCGCCTCTGCCAACCACCTCTTTTTCTCTGTTGTTGCTGCTCTTCTAGGTAATTATCTACAAGTATTTTGTATCCATTTTTCTGTTGATTGTATTTGTATTTTGATTGATTCTACAAAGTAATTTTCTAAATTTTTAAATATGTTATGTTAGGGTTTTTTTGTTAGCTTTGTGTTGATATGATTCGGTGTTTCTGATATGATTCAGTTGTGTTTGTTTTTTGGTTTATAATTCACTTGAAATTCGTATGATTAATGGGAGTTAAATTAAAAAGTTGAATCTATATAATTTGATTCGTAAGCTTCTTATTAACATTGTTGTTTTGGTTTTAAATTGGTATTGCCAAGACTCAAGAGAAGCTAAACTTTGAATTGTTTAAATATTGCCGTCTAAAAAGTTGCTTCCTTTTCCTATTATACACGCGGGTGTACAACGCTAATGAACACAGAGAATTATTTCAATGTACATGTACTAGTGAAATATTTAATCTATATGTTCTATGGATTTGAACTATATGTTCATTGGCTATATGTTCTTTGGGTATGAACTAGCAAAGGAAGTACTCCGTATTAGATTTGTCCTACTTTTTGGTATTAGATATCAATGCATGTGATCTTGTTTCGGCTATTCGTACCCCTTGTGCATCTCTTTCTCCTGTCTTGTTATCTTCATCCCTAAACTTGTACCTTTCTTTATGGTCCTTACAAGTTCTCTTGTTAATGTTATTTATCATTTATTTATTTATTGAAGGCACAACTTGGTGTAACCCATAAATTTCCATGACAATAAATTGGAGTGAGATTCCAGATGAACTTGCTAGAAAAATTGCAGCTGAGCATATGGGAAATTTAGAAGATTTTGATACTTTTGGGGAGGTTTGTTCTAGGTGGAGATCTGCAATAAAGGGTGTGAACTTCCGCCCATCAAAAAATACTCAACTACCTTGGTTGATGCTAACTGATCCTCCTAATAGCTCATACCGTAGGTTTTACAGCCTCTCTAGACACATATTCACTAAAATCTATTTGCCCCATTTGGATGATGAGGACAAGGATGACCATCGAATATATTTATCTTCAAAAGGGTGGCTTCTTTCTTTGAGTAGGAAAAATCGTAATATCACTATTTTCCATCCATTTTCAGGCAAAGTGATCAAGCTACCAAGTTTTCCACCTGAGTTAATGGAATTCTCTTTTGATCAATGGGACGACATTAGTTATCAATATCTTTTTAGCAAATTTATTTTATCCGCAAGCCCGTCGGATTGTGATGATGATTATACTGTTGCAATCTTGTTCGAGAGAACACAACTATTAGCATTTTGGAGACCTGGGGAGCACACATGGGCTAAACCTGCAGTGGATTTCCATATTCATTTGGTGTTTGATGTTTGCTTTTTTCAAGGAGAATTTTATGCCATTGATAGTGTTGGACAAGTCATGGCATTCGGAAGTGAAAAGACAAATCAAAAACCAAGAATCGTTGCAGACTTAATAAGTCAAGGTGTTTTACCAGAGATACCTATAAATTTATATCTAGTGGAAGTGGAGAACAAATTGTTGGTGATACATAGGCATGTGTTTGTAGTTGATGAGATAAAGAAGGATGAAGATGTGTATTGGACTATATCTTTTGAGGTATTTCAACTGAATGTTGACAATGGGAAAGCCAAACAAGTCCAAGATATAGGCGATCGAGCTATTTTCTTAGGCTATAACTCTACTTTCTCCTTAAAGGCATCATCAGATAAAGATGGATGCAAGTCTAATTGCATTTATTTTACCGATGACAATGGCTATTTATTTCGTCCATCGCATGATCGTAATGGAGGAGGAAGCGACATGGGTATATATAGCATTACACAACAGAAAATAATTGAGCGGTATTATGAAGGTCCATCACAATTTTGTTTTGTCTCTCCACCCTTGTGGGTGGAACGCCCTTATTGAAAAGCTTATAGTTATTTTTGTTACATTTACTTTTCATTTTATACAAACTTTTAAGAAAGACGGTCTAACGGTTAGACCACTAATTAGTTAACCGCTGAAACCAATTAGTTAAGTTTGAAATTTAATTAGTTAAGGAACGAAACCAATTAGTTATGCAACGGAACCAATTAGTTAAGCACTGAATCAATAAGTTAAATAATAAAACTGATTAGTTAAGCAATGGGATCAATTAGTTAAGATTTTATGAGTTTTAGTTATTAATAAGTTTGTTCGAAAATAATAACTATTCAACTCATAAATTTAACTATTTGTCTTTATACCTTAACTATTTTGTTATTCAATTAATTATGATTTTATTACTTATAGTTATGTTTTCCACTATTTTAGTTAGTACCAAAAAAGTGGTCTAACCGTTAGACGGTCTTACACAAAAGCTTTTGTTCATTTTATGGAGTAAAATATATTAGAATTTTTTTAATAAATAGTGGTAATTTGTAAGAAATAATAAATACCATTGATGGGAAAAAACAGAAGTGGACTTTCATATCTCATATTAATACACTGATAACCCGCAATACTAGCAAGTAGGGAATATCCCAAAAGAAAGAACTACTAGTGATGAAACAAAGCCTTATTGAGAATGAAAAAAGAAGTGACTCAAAAAACAACAGAGTAAGCAATCATAATTTGATCACTGTTGCAAAAAGTAAATGACAAAAACCAAAATTGAAATGCGGGTTTTAGTAGATAGAGTAATTCTCACTGACATTAGGCCTGAATTTCCGATAAATGGCAAGAGCAATTGGAACAAGACCAGCATATGCAAGAGCTACATGATCGGAGCTGCTTGTCCTCACAGTGATCTGCCCACTCTGTTTGTTGTTCAAAGCAACACGAACAGCCATCTTTGTACCCCGACCAACAGAAAGCTGGGACTGAAGGTTTGCTCCGATTGCCAAATCCCCTCTCCATTTCATCAATGACAGCACAAATGAGGACTGATCTTGGCCAATTGGATAATCTGCTTCTCTGAGACGTACTTCAAAATTAGCTCCATAAGCAGCATCTTTCTGAGAACGAACAGTACCTGTGCTCCCCACCAAAACAAGCCTCTTGCCTAAAGCAATTTGATCCTCGAGTTTTACTCCAGTTGCCACATTCTCCCCCAAAAAAGTAACAGATACTCCAGCAGCTGTCTTGTTCTTCTTCAAGTTTTTGAATTTGCTTTCCCCTCTCACAATGTAGGCAAGTTGCTTCCCAATAGTTTGAATATCAAACCCAACTAAACTTGAACCGTTTTCTCCATGCTTGGCCGACATTGCAGAATCCAAGTGGATGTTGAAGTCTTTCTTATCCTTAGTCACCTGCACTGTAACAGCTGCAGGGAACTGTCCTGCAATTCCAAGATTCTGCTCAACATTGACCCCATCATACCCACAATCATGGTCCCAACCATGAGTGTCCAAAACTGGCCGAGCCAAGAACTGTGAAGTTGGCTCCAAGAATCGATATCTATAAGCTGGGGTGTCACTGTCAAAAGATGGCGGCAAAACCATGTCAGGCAATGGAACTGGTACAGCAGCTGGGGCACCATTCTCACCATCATAATCTTCTGCCATCTCACTGTAGTCATCCAAACTAGTTTTGCCGTTCTTCTTCATGTCTCTCATTCTTTTGAGCTCCTCTTTAAACTGCTTCCTCTGTAGAAGCTTCACTCGGTAGTCATATTCCTCAAAATATGCCTTCTTTTGCTCTCTACTGAGCTTAGCCATCTGAGTTTTCCTTAGAGGCTTAAATGGTGGGAGCTGATCATACTCATCTTCTTCTTCCTGATCAGAATCGGACAAGTCGTCCAAGTCAATATCAGAATCACCATTGTCACCACCCTGATCAGCTGAAAGTTTGGGGTGAGTACGAGGTTGCAACAGTGAAGATAACAAGTATGGGAGAGGAGGTGAACGGGCACGGAAATTAAAAAGCTTTCGGTGATCAACAGGATCTTGAGGTTTTGCGGTCAAACTTGCGTCCGCCAAGATTTTTAAAGAGTAGCAAAGCAACATTAACTGTGGCCTCCAGGCCTGGCCGTTAGGAAGTACCTTCATTCCCTCTCGGTTCTTCCTACATGCAGGGTGGTTCTCCACAAGGGAGACAGGGTTCATCATGCCTAGATTCATAAAACGCAAATCACCAACAGCTTGACCAATAGACTGCTGTACCACATGACTACGTTGTCCCACAAACACCTCATAACCAAGTGGAGTACCAGTTGGGCCGTCTGGAGGTGCACAAGCAGCATGAGTGAGAGTCAGAATAGTACTCCGCCAAATGGAAGCACCAAGAGAGTTAGTGATTGCCCTCAACACGGGTAGATCATTTAGATCCCGTGTCTGTGAATCTAGCCGATCCACATAAAGTGTGAGATCTGGAGGATATTTCTTGGTCAATTTCTTGACTGAGGCTAAGACTTTACGGTTAAAACCTTGCTCCAATGCGGAAGATTTTAGACCAGGTGCATCAATCACCCTGATCTTAACCCCATCTACAATTCCACTAATCTCCTGAACAGAAGTGGTTTCGGGTTCAAATGCATTGATTTTGACCTTCTCTTCACCAAATATAGAATTGATGGTGGCACTCTTACCAACACCACTTTTCCCAAGAACCAGGAGGTTCAAGGAAAAGTCTAAATCATCTTTCCCCTCAGCCTCAAGCTGCATAGCTCTCTGTTTGGCGTTATCAAGACTGAAGGATGGAATTGCTGTCCTTCCTGCAAGAATTGCTAGTTTATAGAGAACTTGTGATGATACAGATTGATCTACTGTCTGACCAAGTCTTTGAACAAGTCTCAAGAACTTCACCCGCAGCTCGTGTATACTCTTCTGCTTCTTTTTGTCCTCTTCACTTAGGCTCTCCTCGGATGGTGCAGCACCACTAGGCGGAGCAAAGATGCTGGAATTGCTTGAACTAGGAGCAGGTCTCACAGAACGGAGTGATGTTCCCAAACCAGCAGGACGCTCAACAGAGAAAAGCCGAGATCCATCTTGAGATGTTATAGTGATAGGGCCACCATCTGAACCAGCACTAGTTGCCGCTTTCAAAAGAGCAGCTAATGCAGCAGAATCAATTAATTCTCTGCCCTCCCCCTCCTCATCAGAATCAGCTTCTTCTTCTTCTTCCGAGTCTGTGACAACCTGTCCATCAATCATCTCCGAACGATCACCAGATGCCAACTCCTCCATAAAATCTCTGGAGGAGATTTCACTCTTATAAAACGGAGGTTCACCTTCACCATCAGAGCCTCCATCATCATGTTCTTGTGGTACATGAAACCTCTCCTCAGCTTCCTCTCCCTTCTCTGGGATCGAAGTTTCAATTTGCTCATCGTTCTTATCAGATGTAGCATCATCTCCATGATCAAGCTGAGCCTTACCTTGCTCCCCACCAGAAACAAATTGTATTTCATCAGCAGTCTCATGCTGCTTGGGTTTGTCAGCTTCTGCCTTAATCTGTTCTGTGTTCAGTACCTCAGCAGCCTCTACTGATGCAGATTTTTCTGCTTCGTTCGTGTAGGCCTCTTTGGCCTCTTCACCAGAAACATCAACATTCTGTAAAAGAAAACCTGGTTTAGCATAGCAGATTCGGCAATACCATTGGCAACTAATTTAACATGATTATCATATAATTAGTACTCACCTCAGCTGAGTTTGCATGAATCAGAGGCACAAACTCATTGGCCGGTGTCACCTTTTCACCAACAGGTGCTGCTACTTCCTTGACTTCCGTTTTAGTCTCTGCTCCAGAGTTCCCCACAAGAGGAATTTCAGATCTCACAGCAGCAACATCAACATTCTCCTCAGCAGCGACATCAACATTCTCCTCAGCAGCGACATCAACATTCTCCTCATCAGCAACAGAGTCTCCTCCATTTGTAACCTTTGTTGCATCAATTTTTCTGGAATTAGAGTCCATTTCAGCAGGTTCTTCTACAACAGAATCTTCTACTGTCGAAGCAGATTCTTCAACACCAGCATTTCCAACATCTGCTCCTGCAATCTCTGAGTCACTCTTTTCCTTGCCTTCTATTTCAGTTCCCGCCACTCTAGAATCCCCCACAACATCTGCTCCAGATCTTACGGATTCAACAACATCCCCCTTATCAACAATAGCATCTCCTGCATTTGTTACCTTTGCCTCGACAATATCTTCAGATTTAGAGTCTATTGCAGCAGGTTCTTCTGCAACAGAATCTTGCATAGTCGAAGCAGATTTGGAATTTATTGCAGCAGGTTCTCCTGCAACAGAATCTTTCATTGTCGAAGCAGGTTCTTCTGCAACAGACTTTTCCATCGCCACAGCAGGTTCTTCTGCAACAGAATTTTCTATCACTGCAGCAGGTTCTTCTGCAACAGAATTTTCCATCACCACAGCAGGTTTTTCAGCAACTGAATCTTCCATTGTCAAAGCGGGTTCTCCTGCAACGGAACCTTCTGTTTTCAAAGCAGATTCCTCAACAACATCATTTTCACCCTCTGTTTCTGAATTCCCAGAGTCTTTCCTTTCCTCTACCTCCCCAACAATAGCAGCTCCGGACCTAAGAGCTTCACCAGCATCAACATGTATCGATTCCACAACAGAATCCCCCTTATCAGTTAACTTCACTCCGGTATCTTTAACCGATTCAGAATCAGCTAAAGCAGGTTCTTCAACAACAGAGGTCTCCTCCTCCCCTACTTCAACCTCAGAATCCACCTTTTCTTCCTTATCCTCAGCAACAGTATCCACTGATTCAACTTTTGGGTCCTGCTTTTCTTCCTTATCCTCGGCGACAGTGTCCACTGATTCAACTTTTGAGTCCTCCTTTTCTTCTTCTACCCCAACAACAGCAACCCCTGACCTTAAAGCTTCAACAACATCCACTTTTATGGAATCCACAACAGCATCTCCCTCATTGACCAACTCAACACCAGGAGATTCAGAAGCATTTTCTTCTATTTTAGAGACCACACCATCATCACCAACAACATCCTTAGCCACAGAATCAACTTCTCCCTTTTCTTGGGTGCTCTCATCACCCAATTCTTCCTTTGCCTCCTCAAAAGACTCATCTTCGTCCTCGTTCTCTCCCTCCTCCTCCTCACCCAAAACCCTAACCCTGGGTGCCTTCTCGACACCATAAGACCTACCCATCATTTCCCCAACTTCACCACTATCCTCCTCTCCACTATCAACCTCAATTTCATCGTCATCATCAGAATCATCTCCGTCATCCGACACCTTCGCAACCGGCAACCCCGTCTTCGAACCCCGAACAGTCGGCGAAAACCCAGATGCAGGGGCATCAACCGCACCAACCTCAATCAATTTCTCTAGGGTTGGGTTATCTGGGCCAGCCAAAGGAGTCCCAAAATCCTCCTCACCATTCACATAACTCCCATTATTACCACTACTCGCAAAACTACTGCTAATACTACTATTACTGCTCCCATTACTACTAGTGGTAATCGAATTCTTATTAATTTCATCAAATTTCGTCATTTTTTCAGGAGAATTATTGTTTTCAACAACCAATTCGTTATCAAATTCATCATCATCATCGTCATCATGAGAAGGTAAAGCTCGAATACCTGAGGGTTGTCGGGCGAGAAGCGACGTGGAATTCACCTGGGGTTCTGACTCCATTGATTCAAGCTCTTGAAATTGCGAGTTCCTTCAATACAATGATTGAAGGAACGTCAAAAAATTAGGGTTTTAGGGTTCAGTAAATTTTGAAGGGGGGTTTTGGGTGGATTGAGTTATGAAGAGGAGGAGTGAAGAGAGGAGAGAGGAATGGTGTAAAGAAAGATAAGATGAGGGAATAAGGGATTAAGCACGCATCACCTCTTAACAAACGTCTTTGGGCCTTCCGTCGTCTATAAAATTATAATGGAAACATTGTATTTTGCATTTTTTACTCGATTTACTTCTTCCATTCCAATTAATTGTCAGTAATTCACTGTGAAATTATAACCCTAATTTAGCTGTTCATGAAATTAATATATACGGACTATATATATAAACAAAAGATCTTGTACGCACAAGGTGTATAATAAATTTATTGTACACCAAGATAACTTTTACATAATTTTTTATAACTTTTACTATGTTTTGATTAACTTTTATATTATAACAAAAAAGGTTGATAGATAAACATTTTAAACGGCTATATAACTAATTTTATACATTATTAGTGATTTTGAAAAAATATTTTTTATTAAAATAAAAAAATTACTAAAAAATTTATAACTTCTAAATATATAAAGGTAAATTTTACGTATTTTAAGTTCACTTTAACTTCGGTGTGCAATATTTATTGTACACCACTTGTAAATAAGAATTTGTGATATATAAATAAGTGTACAAATATTTGATTATGTTTTTTCAAAACCTACTCATTTACTACTCCGTTCGTCCTTTTTTATTCTTTACGTTTGGTATCATGCACGCAAGTTAATAACTAATTAATGTTGATACAAATTTCTCTTTTTTTATTTAAACAATGCAAACTACGTTTATTGATAATGTTTTCACATGTATAGTTAGATCCCTCCCTTTTTTTCTTCGCTTCAAGCACTTCCAAGTCACCTAGAGTACCTTGACGAAACTTGTCTTTAGTTACTTTGTGACCTCTTCTTTGATTTTCAAAGCTACATCCAGTTTCATCCGTCTCAATTTATACTTGACATGTATAGAATCTGGAATGACGGGGATCGTGTGCTGAGATATTTCCCTGTCTATACCTGGCATATCTTGATAAGAACAAATAAAAACATCGACGAATTCTAAAAGATTTACCTTTTGGCTTCTTTCATCATATGTGTGAGCTAATTTCTCTCTAAATTCGTCTCTGGTCTTCTGTACCGTGAAGAAAGAAAGTCTTCCTGGTAAGCCCCTTAGCTGATTCCCGATCCTCCTTCAAAAGTGGTGATGTAGGCGGATTGGTGGGGCTTAACATTATTCATGTTTGGAGTAGGTAGGAAAAGAAGGAAGGGTTATGCTTGAACTGGATGCTCTGCTAATGGAAGAGAAGGAAGCCTCAACCATAGAAAGGCAGATCCATAGGCCAAGGAGAGAAACCCGGTATTCGACCTGACATATGAGCTTCTGGGCGAAATTGTGCTTTAAACGTTTTTCAAAAGCCTTAGTCACGTCTCGGAAGTTCCTCTTAAGTTGGAGTCCTTTATTGTTGTTGTAGGAATTGCAATAGCTGGTGTAAGTAGCTGGTGTAAGGCTGAAAGAAGAGAGCCCCTTCGACTGCTAACTCTTAGCAATATCCATTATTATATAGTTACAGATCAGTTCTGACTTTTCTTTGCTCAATAAGAGTGAAGTGAGTCTAGGGTGAGCAGTTTCTGTCTCCAGTATAAGCAATTAGAACTTAACTTAAATCGTTCTTCACTCGTTAGGGAAAGAGAACTCCTAAAAGCAGCCTTTCTCTTATTGTAGATAGATGCAATTATGCAAACTGAATGCAGAGTGGAGATGAGGAAACTAAGACCGAAAGCAAAGGCTGCAAGTTCTACCTCCCAGCCTCCCCAGTGGACTCCTTTCCCCTTTCTTTAATTATAGCATAGATCGAATTTATCCAAAATATGACATTGAAAAAATGTGAGAGTTGTATTGTCTCAATGGAAAAGTGTGAAAGGTTTAGTGTCCCAATGATTTTAATTAATTAAAATAATCATTTGCATGATTTTTGAAAGAATATTAAGGTACTTTTTATACAATGTAAAAGGAAAGATTCTAAATGTAAAGATTAAAATGGGACACCAAAAGTATAAAGCATAAAGAATAAAAAGAGACGGAAAGAGTACTAATTAAGTAAATGAATGCAAACTATCTCGAGTTGTACATTAAGAGTCTCGTTTTACGAACGCGCCTCTATAAAAGTAGCTTAGTTATTCATGTGCTTCATGTCCTAAAATATTCATACGCTCGTGAAAGTTTTACGTTGGAAGAAATGTTGTAATTATTTAGAAACTTTCCAATTTGGAAAGTATTGCAATTAATTTGAAGTAAATGGATATTTATGATTTCTTCCAACGACGATAGTTATTTTTTTTCCTTTTGGAGAATTTCCAAGTTGATTTTTTGGTGTTTGGTGAAGTTCTATTCTTTAAAACCTTATTTTCTACGGAGTACTTTTTATAATGTCCACTTAACGATTAAATTCCCATTCACTTTGGTGGATAAATAAAAACGGGTCCAACTCAAAGGGTAATATAGTAGTTTCTCTTTCTTGTAAATGAAAATTGGAATTTTTCATGAAATACCCCGAGGTTTAACTTAATTCATCATATACCCTCGTATTTTCAATAATTCACCATATACCCATGAGGTTTACATTTTTTCCATGACTTGCCCTTAATGCCTAACGCCGTTAAATTTATGTTAGTTTACACTTTCTCCTTCCCTTCTTTCTCGTTTCTCCCTACCTCCAAGACATCACCACCCCTCTGTCATCCCATACCCCCACCCCTACCCCCCAACCACCAAGAAATTACCACAAATAAGTTGACTTTTCTTCTGCTTCTCTCTCCTCCTCTACTCGGCCTCGTCGCAGCCCAGGCCGCCGTTGCTGCCTTTGCCTCTCAAGCGTGGCTGCAGATTAACCTTTTCTTTCCTCTCTACCCTTCTCGTTTCTTTCCTCCATGGGAGATTCTCTCTCCTCCTCCATGGAAGATGGTGTCCGACCATTTCTCTCTCGTCAAAGGGAATTGTGTGTTGGAGTTGGATGAGAATGGGAATTTGCACAATTTGAAAATAGTTTCGGAAATCCAGGTTTCAATTTAACTCAATTTTCTATTAACAGACATTTTTTTCCCAATCGAATTGGTGGTTTAAAGATGGTCGGTAGTAGGCCGGGCTAGGGGTTTGGTGGTGTATGTGGGTCTTTTGTGGTTGTGCATTGTTGATGGTAGTGGTTCACAATGAGGAGAGGAAAGAGCACGACGAGGTGATGAAAGAGAAAAAATGTAGAGGGTGCTCATGCAAGTATGCCTATGGAACATGAAAACTCAAAATTGAGGATTAATTACTTGCATTACGAGTCCCACAAAATTCACCCCATGTTTACCCGAATTTTCACCGAATAAACCTGGGAAATCAACAAATTTAATTCAACATTTATAGAATCGTCTAATTATTGGGTGTTAAAACTACCCCAAATAAGCTAAAATGGTGCTTATTGAATCATTGGATGTTAATTTAGCACCACCTTTGCTTGGGAGAATGACTGTTGTGGAGGGGAGGAGAGAGAAAATGAGGGGCAATCATGGTGGTGAGAAACAACAAGGGAAGATAAGAAACCCTTAAATTCTAACGGCAACTTAACATCAAGGTCAAGTCATGGAAAAAATGTAAATCTCATGGGTATATGGTGAATTATTGAAAACACGAGGGTATATGGTGAATTAAGTTAAACCTCAGGGGTATTTATGAAAAATTCGATGAAAATTTCAAATTTTGATGTTTTTACCTAAATATATAGGTATAAACTTCAATAAATCATGTCGATCATATGCTATAGGAGAACCTGACCAAACACAAGTCTAACCATCTTAAAACCAATTGATATGTTAGTCAACTTCCCTCATTTTTTTTCATGTAGAACAATTAGTTTTAAATCGCATATGGATATTATTATCTCTATTATATAAGCCAAGAGGGGAGGGTTAAATGGGTAAATACACTTTTCGTGTCCCTTTTAAAAAGACTAAATTGCCCTCCACTTTTTACTCTCAAACCCTTACCTCCGCCGTTTCACTTTCACTGCCTCACACATAGCTCTCTTTCTCTCTCCTAGGTAAATCGAGTTCAAGAAATCCCGCTCTTCTCTTCTCCCCCTCTCAATTTTCTCTCTCATCAATTTTCTCTCACCAAACAACACTGAGGCCATGTCTAGGGTTAGGCTTCTCACCGTCGTCCAGCGAAGATGGTCATCCTCAGCCGTCTCGGCGGCGGCGTCTCCTCGATAGCCAAATTTCCGGATTACGGTAGTCATATTTCCAGATTTTGTTTCAATTTTCATCACATTTCTTCGATTTTATTTTAATTTTCGTTAATTTTGGTTGTAGACGAGGCTGAGCAAATATCCCACCACCCTCTGCCCTCTGCATCCACCGCTCTTTCTCTCTCCAACCTTTAAATTCTAACAAAAATGGCGGCGGCGCTACGAGCTACGTCCTCCACTATATCAAAAAAACTCACCATCGTCAGTAGCAGCACACCACCGTTTGGTGGAGCACGGTGGTCGTCTTCATGGTGGGGCCATGTGGATCCGGCACCTTAAAGACCCTATCCTCGGTGTAACCGAGCTTTCTTGGCCGATCTGTATGTTTTTTGACTTTAATAATTATGCATTTTTTTAATTTATTCGGATTGAAAAAAAGGGTAAAGGGAAAAGAATTAAGCATGTTTTAATTTATTTATTGCTTCCGTTATTTTGGGATTTTTGGTGTTTCGGATTATTTCTCATCTCACCTCACAGATGGAAGCTCCACAGATTCACAAAAAGGTGATTTATTCTTTGTTTAGCCTCCAATTTCCAATATCAAGATATACGATTCATTTTGAGATTATTATTATTTTGATTCATTCGGTTTTTTTTTTTTCTTGGAATGTTTATGCATCCCTAAAGTGAAAATCCATTTGTTGACTTCGCAGGTGCCACCATTTCTCAAGCTCCTCTCTTACAGGTATGAAACTCATTTTTCTATAATTTCAGAAATATTTAGTTCTGTTTTTTTTCCTGTCAATTAATTTGTTTCTACAATGTTTTTGAATGAAATGAGTTTTTGTTGGTTGTGGTAGAGGGAATCATGTTCATGTTCATTCGGTTAAAACTAATTCTGTGAGTCATGAAGTTTAAACGTGCTCACTTTCTTTCTTTAAAAAACAATTGGCAAATTTCCAAGAATGCAAGAGAACATAAAACACTAGGAATGAAATAGGCAGTAAATTGCTTATTGACGGCTCTTAAAACAGGAGCAATATAACTCTGGTAGTTTTGTTGAATTGGTTTTTCATTTTCTGTTATTGGACCTTTTTTCGTAGTTATTGATCATAGTGAATCAATAATCTGAAATGCAGGGTTTTTCATTTTCTGTTATTGGACTTTTTTTCCGTAATTGTTGATCATAGTGAATCAATAACCTGATTTTAATTATGCTGCTTTGTTTGATCATAGGGATCGAGTAGAAATGCAGGGTTTCATGTCATTCATTTTCTGTTATTGGACCTTTTGATTTGAATTAACAGTTTGTATTTAGCTAATGGATTTTATTTAGGGTGTTTTTTCTGTTCCTTTTGTTTTACATCCTTATTGAAAAATCAGATATGTGATTTTTATTCATTTTTTTGTTGCATTAATTCCAGCTCAGATTTTATGGTTATAATGATTTTGTTAGGTTTTGATTTGCATGTGGTTTCGCATTTTTGGTTTAGGGTTTAGGGGTGAGCTCATTGGTGATGCTTGCATAGGGGTTGAGCTTTGTGTCTTTAATGGTGGAGAGTTAGGTTTGTTCTATGTATGATGAAGATCCTACATTTATTGATTAAATCGAAGTTGGGAGTTTTATTCACCAGTGATTCGTGTATTTGAGGTTAAATGCATGTTTTTTATTTGGGTTCATATTACATATTTAGTCAAATTATTGCCAAGTTCGTTGCTTTTTTTGATTTGGGTTAAATCCTCATAATTATATCTGATTTTAGATGTAACATGTACTCTTTTATGTAGGCTGGAGTGTACTCTTATATGCACGCAAAGGCTGAAGGTGCAACAACAATCAAAGGCTGAAGTGTTGTACCAGCAGGTCGCTTATGGCAACATCAAAGCTCTTCACGGAGAAGGTGCTGGACTTGAGGTAATTTTCGATTCATTATTCAATTTCCCCTAAAAAAATCTTATGTTTTTTCAAATATTAGCTTTTGGGGTGAAATTAAGGAAATTTTAGGGTTTTTAAATTCTCGGGTTCAGTCTTAGGTCTATGTTGAGATTTAGGTTCGGGAAAGTGGTTTGGTGCCCATGAGTTTAGCAAAGGCTTTGGTGCGCTTCGGAGTAGCATCTTCAGAGTGAGAAAAAAGAGAAAGAATTGATTTTTTTTAAATGGAATTAATAAATTAATATTTCTGGGTTTGTGATGATTATAAAGAAGAGAGAGAGAGAGAGAGAGAACTTTTATGATGCTGCATTTGTTGATCATAGGTATAACTTAGCATAAATTTGTTCTTTTGTTGGGAGTTGGGACCTTGAGATCATTTGCAGTGTTAATATTTGATTTTATTTTCTCTGTATTTTGGTTTTGGTTTGGTTTGGTATTTGTTTTGTGTATTGGTTAATGTGGATGATGAATCAATATGTAGTTTTGATGATCTGGGTTTGTGATTTATATTTTAGATTGATTTTATTTGCTATTTTTATGGCTTTCTTTTTGGGTTTATGAGTAATTTTGATGATTAGAGCCTCGATATTTTTATGGCTGGAAAAATAAGACATTTTGGGTTGAATTTGGATTATGATTGATATTTTTAAGATATTGTTAATTGAGCAACTAAGAGAGTGTGCCCAGTGTGGGAATTGAATGGTTTTCATACTGGGTTTTAGAGTAACTTATGGTATGTCTTCACTATGGGGGTGAAGAAAATGTGACAAGTTTTCAGCTATGAAATGAGGTCTTCAGTTGGTATTAGAGACTGGATAGTGAGGAAAATAGATACCTTTTCTGGGAAGAGCTGAACATTTATGGGATCATCTAGGAATAGAGTTAGAGTCCTTGGATGCTGAGATTCACTGGGGATTGAATCTTTGTCATGCTGTTTGCTGATTTTATGTAACCTAATTCTGCTCACTGTATGCAACTTTTGGGATGCATGAAATCTTCATAAACCCTTTTGAGTTTGCTCTTTTCTGAATTGTATTGTATATGTTGGGTCTGTTAATTTCAACACGAAATTGTTGTACATTCTGCATTTACTTTTCAAACCAAAAAGAACTTATTGAAGACATGAAGGACAGGTCTTTTCAGTGTATAAAGTATTATAGTTAGCTAAATGAGCTTTATTTGCTGGCACCAAAAAAGGCTTCATATTTTCTTCAGAGACCATCTATCATACCAGTGGGCTGCAGTTTTTATTAGTGACAACCTATTTCGTTTATGCCGAATTTTCTTAGACAATTGATATTCATGTATGTTAAGCAAGAATTTAAGATCGTTGTAATTTGTGAAATGCTGGTTTATACAACTCAAATTCATGTCTCTTTAGATTTTCTATTTCTTTCCCTTTTTAGCATTCACCCCCAGGCCCCCTCTCCCGGAGTCTCTTTCCTTCATCATTTTTGTATGTCATAAAACAATTAGTGCTGCTGTGATTTCCTTTTTTCTGCTGAATGAATGCAGGATGAGATAATTAGTGGTTGATTGGTCAGGTTGAGCCTCCTGGAATGCATATTCTCATCACCTATTCCTTCCATGGAAATCAATTGTGCGGAGGTATTAGCAATTCATAGGGCGATATCGATCACTTTCGCCAGTCACCAACTTCAGCCGTCGACTTCTGTGCTTGAATCAGATCCATCAAATGCAGTTACATGGTGCAATAGTTACAATTGGAATTTAAATTTCCAACTCAAATGCATTAGAAATATGCGAAAAGAGGGACTGCTGATCTCAATCACACATAAGGGCGATCCTCAAACATGGTTGCGGACTCACTAGCAAAACATGGCCTGAACCGTAACTTTATAGCTTGGCTTTAATCGTCATAATTCTGCCTTCCCTCTCAATATCTAATGTAGCCCAATACTAATTGTAGCCCGAGTTCATTTGTATTTGGCCTGACGAAGTGCAGTGCAATGTGTACCTCCATTCTCAATCAATAAAGGAGTACACAAATTATTTTTAGTTTTGGTGCTAAGATTTAGATTCTTTGTCATGTCGATGCATGATTACTCTTTCTCACTCTTTTTCAAATATGAACTTTGTGAAATTTTTTTAATCTAATTTTTATATTCAGTGGTAGTAATACAATTTTAAGTTTTTATATAAGCTCGCACGCATCGCGTGCATATAAGACTAGTTTATCATATACAAATATACAATGATCATTCAACTAGTTGGTGAATCAGGGGTATACTACTCCAGATCAACGTTATTGGTTCTCTTCTTTTGCTTCTTCGCTCTCCCTCATCATCCGAAAGGATGTTTTAGGTTGGCCTACTTCGAGGGCCTAACCTAGCTTTTCTCTCTGTATAAAAAAAAATTCAACTAGTTGCACTCCAACCATGTACGAGTACATACTTCTCTTGTTGCAAAAATGGCTAGGTAAAGAGTGGCCAAAGAGCACAATAATGAAATTCAGTTTTTTTTTTTTTTTTTTTTTTTGATGCAGAGTAAATTGTTTTGGGAATTGAAAGCTTGTATTTTGGTGCTTGGCTTATGAATTATGATGGTTAAGAGGTCTGACTTTTCCTTTGGTCTTTCGAGGCCGGGCTTTTACAATACATAAATTCTTGTTATAGATTTGTCACATCTATAAATAAATACTAAGTTGGACATAATTTAGCACTATAGCAGTGTGTTTGGAAACCAACTTAATATGAAAATGTGAGAAGAAGTAAAGCTATGTAAATCTATAGAAAGGAAAATCTGAAAAAGTACGTGGAAATCTCTAAATTTTTATTTATTTGGCTAATTATTATGGAAAACTATGGGAAAAGAATATTACACAATTTCACTTGTTTTGTTTTGTTTTCAACAGTTTTTCAAAATAAAACAGGCAAAATATAACTAGTTGATTTCCACATATTTCCACACATTTCATTTTTCTCACTTTTTACCAATCAAGCTAAGATTAAGGAATTCTCACATTTCCACAATTGTATACATGTTTCATCATTAAACTAGAGTTTTCAAACACATAGTAAGTCTCTCCTCTTCTTTAGTAAATCAAAATTTTATTGTTTTGTGCATCATATCGTTTATAGTATTTTTGTATATTATTAAGCTCTTCGTAGTTTTTTTTAGATCTGTTTTATAGTTTTGGTTTTTCATTTGGTTATTTGTGAAAATCTCGAGAGTCAACCATAAACCGATCGGTTCGATTATCTTTATAGTCTATTCACCAAATTTTATTTTGGAAGTAGGGATGGGGTAGTTCAAAGATTAGAGTATATTCATCGTATTCTTTTTTTTCTTCTTATATAGTAGTCATAAAATTAAATCTGTAACATTAAGTGTGTCTTGGTCTAGTGGAAAGGATTTCACCTTCCAACCAAAAGGTTGGGGGTTCAATCCCCACTAGGGGCAACTTTGAGGGAGGGTTCGCCTTATCATTCCCCCATTCTCAAAGTGTCTAGCCTGCTAACTCGGTCATGTTGACCCGTGCGGGGTTCCGACCCGATAGGGCTCTTCATCTTACCTTGCAAAAAAAAAAATCTGTAACTTTGTACGGAGTACAAACTCCGTTTATTAAATACATATACGGGTGTACATGAGCTGAATCTCTCAATAGTTAATTTTAACTTTTAACATCAATGTATCATATAGAATAAAAATATTTATACTAAAATTTAAATTGCTAAATTAGTGAACATTCCAAAAAAGCTCATTTAAGAAAAAAAAAACTCGTTTACGAACTTGGCTCGATTAATAAATGAGACGTTCACGAACCGTTAATGAATACAAAACTTCTTAAATGAACTAAGCTTAATTGAACAAATTTTTTAGCTCAGTTGAAAGTTTAGGCTCGTGCTCAAGCTCCCCTAAGTTAAATGAGCATGAACTTGAAAAGGGTAGTATTCGGCTCGACTCGACATGTTTGCACCCCTACACATTAGAGGTGAGCATGGGTCGGGTACCCGAACCAATAGTATTATCCGATCGAGTAATCGATAACCAATAATGCTAAAATTGATATCCATGAACCGAACCGTTAAATTCGGGGACCCGTACTTCGCGTACCCAAACTTTCCGATCGGATACCGAGTACCCAATATGATATCCAATAAATAGAATTTATAACTAGGGACCCTTATAACTGTATTATTGTAATATCCTTCAACACTAAATACCAACATTAGCACATGATTTGACTACAATATTAATGAAATTAGCTTTTAAGCTCGTTCAATGAACAGACAATTATATATTGGTTGTTAAACCGTCTGTTAAAATGCTAATTTTATTGAGGGCTTGTGATTTTAGTGGGAATATATGATTTATATAGGGTTGCAATTTAAAAGTTGAAAAATATATGAAATAGATGGTTAATTAATATTGAGTGTTAAAGAGAGAGATGAAGTGGAAGAGGTTAAATGAATATATAAACTAAGATGTTGAATGAATAAGATGAAGTGAAACAGATATAAAAACTGTAAAATGCTTCGTATAACAAACAACAAAAGGAAAAATTGAAAGGAAAAAAAACAAAATTTGTGGATGAAATATGGGGCAACACGTGTCATCTAATCGTTTGTGGTTTCCCTTTTTAAATACTAGTTATAGATTTACTCAAATTATACATTGATTATTAACATTTAGGATTTTGAGCTGTTGGGAAAAAATATTTAAATTGGGAATAACTTAAAAAACCAGCTCAACGAATCATATCGGGACCCGTTATTTTTAAAACATATCCATAATCATATCTAATACACGAATTTCAGATCGTATACCCGAACTGGTAACCATATCGTTTCGGGTACCTACTTTTTGAATCAGATACCAGATCGAGTTTTAAGTTTTTGATATTTTGGATAGTTTTGCTCATCCCTACTACACGTACAGAGTACGGAGTAACTTACTTTGTTCTAGTCACTGTAGCAACGAAAAGGTAGGAGTTAGTGAGGCGTGATACACCGCTGTCCCCAGCGGATTCTCGTCCCCATACCCACCCAGAAAAAGTAAAAGAAAAGAAATTGGGAAGGGTGGCCCACCCCTTAAATGAATGGGTAAATGTGTTGCTAACTTGCTATATACTGTCAACGGTTAGATAAGTATTGTCATTGTTGTATATATATTGTCATTGTTATATTAAAATCTGTGATAATCACCCAAAAAGAAGGAAATGAAATGAAATAGAAAAAGTAAATGGACCATTTAAATGAATGGGTAAAAATGTTGCATAAATACTGTCATTGTTGTATTAAAATATTGTCATTGTTGTATTAATTACTTTCATTATTGCCGATATTTAGTAATTTGTTTGACTTTTTCAACACATTAAGCAAAAACACTATTTTATCCTAGTATGGACGGAAAATCCGCTAGGAAACAACGGTGTATCATGCCCTCAGAGTTAGTAGATTTAAGTAGGTCCTTTTTTTTACTTTTTGATAGTGGTAAAATTGTTTAGACATTGAATTATTAAGAAAAATGTGTTTAAGTGGTAAGGTACTACTCGTACTAGAGTGATTTATCTTTACCGAAATAGAAATAAAACAAAAGTAAACACAAGAAAAACCGTTGAAAAATATACGTGAAGTAGACTAATTAAGTATAGTAAATAAAACTCGTTTATCGTGTTGCTCTACCATTAGTCCAAGTAGTATACCTTAAACGCATCTTTCTAGTGTGCTACAATTTTCTTGTTTGGGTCACGTAAGAAGTTGAAGTTCTTTGTTACATTGACAATTGACAATTGACAATCCATTGTCGAACCAAATAATTACGGACTTGTTCGGTATTATTTTTTGTTTTCAGTTTTTTAATTTTTACAAAATTAAAATTATAAAAAGTAGTTTTTTTTTTTGTCAGTTTTCAAAATCAACATGATTACTAATAGTATGACTATTTTTTAGTTCATGATTCAGCCTAAATCATATTTGAATTTCAAAACTAGAAAACCAAAAATCGAAAACTTCCAGTGATACCGAACGAGCCTGTACGAAAGTAAAACCTATATCAGTTGACCTTCGTTGTCCCTTTTCTTTATAAATACTATTCCATAGAAGTTATTATGGACATGTGTACGTCTCTTACTGAGCACTAAAAATACATACGTGTAAAAATAACATGACACTGTGATAAATGATCATAAAATATGTTCTTTTCTACGAATAGCAATAGTTAAAAATAAAAGTAACATAATTTTATATTCTTTTATTATAATGTCAAGTTCTTTTACATATACATTTGTGTTATTTTGATGCACAACGAATAATGTGATCATGCATCTCCGTAGAAATGGAAATGATGATAACTAAAATAAATACTTCGTAAATTATGGGAGAAATATGGGAGGATTATATGTATATGGAAGTTGGTAACCTAATCCCTTACATACATGCATGGAACTAACATCATTTAATTTAGAAGTTTCAATTCATTCCCATAATCAAACCAACTGTACCAATTGTCTGCTGGTTTAGTGGTGATTGGGGCTGAACTTGGTAGGGAGGACCCGTGTTCGATCCCACGCAACAACAATTGGGAGGGGACTGTAACTTATCTACCCAGAACTCGCCCCAAATCCGGATTAGCCCTAAGAGTGAACCGGATGCTAACACCCAAAAAAAATAAAAATCAAACCAACTGTTTTACTTCCTAGGAAGAACACATTATAGTAGCACTACGTACTACGTACATACATATAACTTTCTCGAGAGTTTACTTCATACGTTCAACTAACATTAACCATCACGAGCCTACCTTAACCCTCTTCCTTTATCCAGACTTCGGTTCACTAGTAAGAATAAACTTTGATGAATTTTTTACGGTATTTTCTGACAAGAAAAACTGCAATTTGGTGGATTTATGTGCAGAAAGAGATAAGGGTATTGCATCGAAGTTCATTTTCATTTGATAGTCTTGATTTTTTGGTCTTTTGTGTTGGATTACTCAACTAAAAATTAACTATTGCGTGTGGAATTGTAGTCCTTTTATTCCTCATCTTATCCCTTACTCTATTTAGATAGCTGATTCACAACTTTGGCATAAACTTTGCAATCGTAACCTTCTTTTGGCTGTGTGTGCGTCTCTCGAATGATCTATGCAATATCAATTACGCTAACCCAGTTGCAAACCCTAATCATGTATACTCTTTATGTATGTGCCCGTGTGCTAAGGGGAATTAAACGTGTAAACACATACCACCTCTGTTTCGCAATGGATGCATTGTTTCTCATTTGAGCACTATTCATTAACCAACTTTGACAACATTCTTTCACATTATATAAGAATAAACATAGTCAAGTGAGATTTTGTTAAATTCTTATCAATACAAGGATTCCAGATATCAAGTTTTTATAATTTTTACTTACACGCAAATAGAGATATTAATGTTCAATGAAGCGTGTTGAAATACATGAAAAAAGAAATGATACAAGTATTGTGAAACATAGGTAGTATATCCGCAATCCCATCTTCTTCCTAATGGTGGAAATTATTCCCTCAAAAAAAATGGTGGAAATTATATCCGCAATCCCATCTTCTTCCTAATGGTGGAAATTAGTCCCACGTCACATGTATTAGTTTGAAAACTAGAAAAAGGAGGTCAAATTGGGGTAAGTTATTTTGGTAACGAGGTAGTTAGAGATGGTTAATTGATGTATTACGAAGTTTTTCTAGTGATGGACACTTTTGTGTTTTACGATCATTACAAAAAGATAACTTGTACCAGTACTTCTATTGCAAGTATATTAGACCATGTTAAAACAAAATAGCAACCCACAAAGTCACCCTTAAGTTAAGAAAGTTGTACAAGCAAAGCAATGCTGAGAAAAACTCTAGGCAAAACAAAATGTTATATACTGAGAGAATCAGAGAATAAGAAATAGCCTGAGCTTGATAACATAAAAGTTAACAGCAATTCGAAGAAATGAAAGTTGATTTGCACACTAAAATAACTGGTTTTCACGCTCCTTATGTACAGGTACTTATTCGGCTATTCTGACTAGGGATGTCAATGGGTCGGGGCGGGGCGGATGCGGATGTAGGTCCCTCCATCCCCATCCCCACCTAAATTTTTCATCCCCATCCCCGCCCCATCATCTATGGCGGGTACAAAATTCATCCCCATCCCCGCCCCAACGGGTGTAAGCTAAAATTCATCCCCGCCCCGCCATCCAACTGGGTATCCATCCCCGTCTTATCCCCGCTTCATACCCGCGCTAATACCTGCCTAATTTTTCTTATTTAGCAAATATTTGCTATATATACGGATTAGTCAAAGTTAACTATAGAAAAAAAAAAAATACTAATGACTAAAGTAACCTATATAATCAAAAAAATACTCGTCACAAAAAAAATTCAAACAAAAAACATAAAAATCTCACCTAAACTTATATTATCACCTAAAGATGCAAATAAATCCAAACTCACCCCATCACCCATGGCGGGTATGGAGCGGGGCGAGTGGGGATGGGGCGGGGCGGGCGGGGATGGGGCGGGTTCAACACAAAATCCACACCCGCCCCATCACCCATGGCGGGTACGATTTTTATACCCATCCCCGCCCCATCACCCGCCAAACCTACCTCCATCCCCGCCTACTTGGGGCGGATGCGGGGCGGGTCTCCCGCGAAACCCGCCCCACTGACCTCCCTAATTCTGACATAAACTGACTACGACCATAGCATCGAACATTATGGAAGTTACGAAGGAACTTCTTGTCAGCAAAACAATCAATGAACATAGAAGAACAATTGAAGTTTTGGGAGTAAAAAGGAAAGAGAAATAGAGAGAGGACACGTAATGTTGTACAAAAATCCAGTTAGCAAACAAAATGACACTCCAAATAACTACAATAAAATAACGTACAAGAAATGTTTTGTAGTGCCGTTTCCTTTAAAAGAACCCTAAAACAAAGTATAACAGTATTTACATTTCCGTAGACTATCTAAAGCTCATAATACTGAGAACTTTTCTCTGCTAAAGACCAATCTTTTTACAATAATCATTCACTATCCAACAATTGTGATACTAACCGTGAAGCATACCTGTTTTTTACCCTATGCACGAAACCGAGTTGTTTTGCAAGGACTCTACAAAGAGACAGGTTTAGACAGCAATGGGGTTTGTTAGTGTTTCCACCTCCACAATACAATCAAGACGACAAAAGTGAGGATCATGCCAGCAAATTTTATCCAAGTATCTACACGGTTCCGCCTCTCAATCAACCTTAGCACAGAGTTGGAGAGCCCCACTGTATTCAGGACGTCAAGTAACTTGCGTTGTGCACTCTGCAACAATGCAAACATGAAAAGAATTAGCAATAAAAGCGTAAGCAATAGGGACGCTCACTTCATTTCTTCTAAAATAATGTGACGCACAAGAACTTTCATAGCTCACACACATAAAATCAAAATTACCCCAATGCCAGGGTAAGCAATATTACCCCTGAAACTATAGGGAAGTTGGTTCAGATACATTTCACACATAAGCAACTTGTAAGACTCACAAAAAAGATGCTATGAACACTTTCCTGGGCAGGAGAATACATTACCCCTGAAATTATAGGGAAGTTGGTTACAATACATTCTACACATAAGCAACTAGTAAGACTTGCAAAAAAGGTGCTGCTAACACTTGCGTGGGAGGCAATACAGGAGAAGCGTGCAGGGGTTCTAGTAGAAAAAATTGTGTCCAACTTTCCCTTCAAAGTTCCACAGCAAGTAAAATTACAGTTCTCTTTGTGATATTTGTCATGTTAGAAGGACAATGATGTTAGCATATACGGAGTAACTTAGTACCGAACGTCACTCAAGGCAAAGTTAGGGTAGTAAAGGCACTGAACTTGTTTTATTCTTACTAGGGTAACAATAAATGGAGCTTTAACTTATATCCACTTTATGTTATTTCTGTGTACTTCTAATTAAAAAAAAAAAACTAGAAATACATTTCAATACGTATCTTCTCCACTCTCTGCTATCACTAAATCTTCTTATCGTTCCATCTTCTATAGATTCCCAACTAATTCCGTCTCACCTCACCAAACCCCCATAACACCACCAATCCATAGCCCCGAACAGCCCATCTTACAAAATCACTCCACCTTCCATTATCATCGCTAATTTCCCCAATCTCCCTCCTTTCACTCTTCTCCACTCTCCACAATCAACCCAACCTTCTACAGGAAACGAATTACCAATGCCTGGACCTTCTAAAAACTTTAACTAGTGCTCAAGTTCACAATTGTCCCTACTGCCGATCCGGCGAGCAAAAAGTCAGGACTCTCAACTCCCATTTCAGCCCACATCAGAATTAAGTTGATGAAGCGGAAGACAATGGTGTAGACATCACAATTTGCATTACTAAAGTCAGAAATTTAGAATTGTTGGCTAATGCATAGTTTGGAACCACAAAAATGACCAACTTTAAATGCTAAAAACCGTCAGCTACTAGGATCTTTTTTAGAAACAAGGAAATTTATTTATTATAAATAATGTAACGTACATATAGAGTATACACCATAGAGGACAAGATATCCCCTCTAACAAAACTCAAAAAAGTCAGCCAACCAAGCAATATGTCATCTAGCTCCACCCTACAGTCCTATACGGCTATAGCTCTACATACCACACAATGGTAGATCCTACTATTTCACTTCAGCCACAAAAACCATAGCATCAATTGACAAGCTGATCCCCAAAGGAACTTCCTTTATTCACATTTCCAAAAATTTATACCCCCCTCTGCCCCAAATTATCCGTCTCAACTCTCAAGTGGCTTTATGTGGTCTTCGTAGTTCAAAGTTGGTCTCTCACAATTTGTAACTTACATAATTTAATACAACAACAAAACCTTAGTCCTAAAATGATTTGGGGTCGGCTAACATGAATCGTCATAGGAGATCATCATCGTCACCAATCAAACCAGAAAGGAGCAGGAAGTAAAAAAGAAAAAACAAGAAAGAGAAAGTGGAATTAATGAAAGTAAGATAAAAATGTATATATATATATATATAATAAGTAAAGTTTAAAATAAATGAATAGGTAAAATAAGTACATTCCAAAATAGCATGTAAAATTAAAAAAATTAAAAAGAATTTTTTTTTTTAAACATGGAAACTTACATAATTTAATAGCTTAAATTAAAAAAAATAAAAAAAGCATACGAAGTATATGACATTTCATTTAAGCAAGACCTGATATCCATCTAGAACAATTCACTGATTCAGAGCTGATTTTCTTAGCAAAAGTACAGGAAAGCAACAAAACAAAGTTTATATTGCAGAAGCGCAGATGAAAATAATGTGATCAGCTGAGCTGAAATCCAGCAATGCAAGGGAATTACCTTCATGCTTTCTCTTTGCTCTGAAAACTTTGAAAGGATGGCCACCCCAGTTGAATAAGCATCTTCTAACATCCTTGAAGAATTGCGAGCTGACTGCATTGCTCGTGCTTCGTCGTCAAAGATTCTTAGAACATGAGAAGATTCCCCATTCTAGAAGACGAAACAGCCATATAAGATAGAGAAGAAAAATACAATGAACGAAGATACAAGAAGTATAAATGAAGTGCATAATTTCAGGAGCTGTAGCCTATAATGGAAGAAATTACGTACAGCTCCTCCCAGCAATTCAGCCCTCTCTTTTGCTTCCTGCATCCGCCTTTGGTTCCTCATAAAGTACTTATCTAAACTTTCTTTCAGTGAATATGCCTCTTCAGCAACTTGTTCAACCTTTCTGGTTGACAATAAAATACAATTAGCATAAAACATCTTTGTACAAAAACAAAGCCGGCATTCAAGCAGTAAACTTTTCTAAATTATGTTCAGCTTGTAAACACCCTTGTACGAGAAACAAAGCCATCAGACAACCCGTAAACTTTTCTAAACAACAGAACGGAAGCAGGACAGTGATAATTTCTATGTCTCACAGCTACTTTGTCTAATGAAAGAGCTCATATGAAATAAGACGGGCATTATATTGCACAAAGGTACATGACAATCTCAAATCCGATTAACATATCACAGGAGAAGACAAATGACTATCTCAAATTCGAATAACTCGCCTCCACATGACATTTCAATTGTGTTTCCAGAGAATTTAGTTCAATTTTACAATTGGATAAACAAAGAAATGCCAATTGGAGCAAATGCTAGCTTCAATTACGATTCAGTGTATCACCTAGTTTATACTTTGTATCATCACCCGACACCTATAGAAGTTACTGCCTGAAGTTAAGAACTCCTCTTCTACCAACTAAAATAGGCAAAAATCAAACTCGGAATTGTATGTAAATATTAAAGCAAAAGATCTTATTCAAACTAGATTGAATTGCATACAAATATATAACCTAATAGAAATCACCATCTTACAAACCAGCCAAATATTACAATTCAAATTATGGATGAGTTCCGAAATCATATAAAAATCATATAAAAACCACAAAGAAAATAATATCAAACGGAAATCAAGACAATTGAAGGAAAAATTGAAGACAGCAACAAAAATAATAATAAAAAAAACCCTAGGAGAGAGAACCTTTTCCAAAGATCGCGCTGAGATCTTACGGCAACGGATCGCCAAAGATGATCCATATCCGAACAAAGAGAATGCAATTGAGATATGTCCTTCTTGACATCAAAAGCGAACTCCGGTGAGGCGGCGGATGCAGAGGAGGTGGATGATTCGAGGCGTTCAAGTCTCTCAAGGGAGTCTCTGATCTTCAATTGTAATCTCTTCGCATTTTGATACACCTCCGATAACGTTGTTCCACCGCCACCGCCGGCGCCAACTACTACGCCGTCCATTGATCTTGGCTCTTCAATAACTTTCTCACTCTCTCGGGATCAGGAAGTTGGTTTGCTGGAGTCGCACTTTCGTTCTCCTACATGATCAATTCCCAAATATCCCAATATGACACCGAATTAGTACTATACACTACTATAATACTAGTGCGATGCACGATTTATAATCTAAATATAAATTTATATAATCATCATAATAATATAGGTCTTGATATTCTGCTAATTAAAATTAATGATGGATAATTTTGTTGTTAACCTATTTGTTGTCTTATTTTTTAAAATAATAAAACAAAAAATGGTACATGGACAAAATTATATTCATCATCATTCATCACCTCTATCAAAATTAAATTTATTTAAATCCACCATTCCCTTCGATAGTTATATCTACCTTAATACTCGTCCCATCTGCCTCATTATCTGACCACTTAACACATAACCCCACCATTTACTTTATTTATCTATAGATGACGTTGAGACGGGGCGCGACCTTTACACCGTACTCGTCTAAAAATTTCCATCCCCATCCCCGCCACCACCAGTGATAGGAACGATAGTCACCCCTCCCCATCCTCGTCTCGAGGGGTAAAAAACAAAATCCCTCTCTGCTCCGCCACCCACCCGTGTATCCACATCCACCTCAAACCCTCCCCTAGACTCACCTATTTTTTCGGTAAGAGTGTTTTGAATTTTAAATATTTTTTCTAGAGAATTCGACAATTCGGTTATCTGATTAATTAGAGTAATTGAGTAAATAAACAAAACGTTATACTACATAATGTGTAGGATAGTATTCTATCCCTCCCAATTTAATCGTCACATTAAGTTTTCACGGAGTATTATACGATAAGTAGATTTTGGCTTGTCTATTATATTTAAATACAAAAGTAGTTGAAGTGAATGAGAGAATAAGTGAGACCTTAAATTTTGATAGTGAGAAGAGAGATGTAACATATTAGTGAGTTCATGCCATAAAGGAAGTATGAAAATTAAATTGGCGGTCGAAAAAAGAAAGTGTGACGATTAAATTGGAATAAAAGGAGTGTAAAAAAATGTTGATATATTTATAATGAATTAGATGAAAGATAATCAAGGAAGGCAAGTCCAATATAAAATTCATCACCGCTTCATCACCCGAGTGGATCATACATTTTTTAACCACATCACCCACCAAACTTTCCTCCATCCCTGCTCGGCCATGAGATGAATCCGCGGGAGGGTCTCCAAAAGAACCTGCCCCGCAAACAATCTAACATCCCTATATTCGGTAGATAATTTACTTTATTTTTCAGCTAACTTTTGAATATATTGACATAAGTTTATTACGGGGTATTAAAATTGATTGTGTTGATAAGATTATTTAAAAAGTGACGTACATGATAAGGATTTAGTGAGTGTATTCAAATCCAATAAACTTAAACTCGCTCCATATCCAAGGTGGGTAGATGATATCCTCAAACCCGCTCATCAACACAAAATATCTATTTATTAGTCAATATTAGTCAATCATCTATGTCTATCTTCATCGTCGGCCAATCTAAAACCAAACTCGCCCGATCATAAAGTGTGATGCATGCATAACACAGGCCCGACCCTGAACCAGCCCAAAGTGGGACACGGAACAGGGCCCCTGTTAAGAGAGGCCCCAAAATTTGGTGAAGAGTTAACAGTTGTAAGGAAAAAAAAAAACTAAACTAACTTAACAATAGCATTACCAAGCACGTGTAGACTGAATGGCTTTGTAATTTTGTATGGTTATCTTTTCTCAATTTTCATGGCCCCACAAAGAATAGGTGTAAGAGACTCATAGAGGAACTTTTACCATGATTCATTAGTCTATAATTTACTATCACATCTATAATTTATTTTAGGCATTATTCTTTAAAAAAAAATTCTGTAAATTTGTGAGAAATTTTGTGCCGTAATTTTGTTATATGGGGCCTATTTTGTAATGGCTAAATATTAGCACAGGGCCTCCATATTCTTTGGGCCGGCCCTGGCATAACATATTGCAATCCTTTACATAACATATTCAAAATATTTATGTTGTGCAAACTTATTAATAATATAATAATTTTATTATAATACTACCACAATTTTTTTGCCAGCCTCACGATTTTGACTAATTGTTTTGGTTTGAGAGGATTCTCAACATTAATTTTAATCTATGTTTTTTTAGAAAATTTTATCATAAGTTGTTTTTATTGATTATTTCCTTAATTTTTTATTTTTCTAAATTTTCAATTCATCCTTAAATAAATAATTACTTCTTAATAGTATGATTTTGTATGAAATTAAAATTTTATTGAATTAAATTTATAATCAGCTATTTTCTTAATTAGTTTCATTCACATTCAATTACAAGTCAATTCAAAATTTACTTGAGCCCATACATGTTAGGTTCTTGCATTTTTGGTTTTGTGACAGATTGCGTGTCCTTTGTACTTTATTCCCTTAATTATTTACATTGTAATTTTGACTCTTAAACAATTAGTTTTACCATGTTTTTGAATTTAATAAAAATGTAATGCGTATTAGTTTTTTTATCAACTTTTGTCAACAAATTAATAAGTACAAATTGAGATGAAACAAAAGAAGTTTCAATTAAATTAAATACATAAAATATTTTAGTAGAATTTGAAAGAAATAAAAAAATGAAAATTATTTTTATGCCCTTATTTTCATGAATTTGTATTGATTTTTGGTTGTGCATTGTTTTTTGAGCTAATGTTTTAATGGCATCTGCTATGATTTAATGTATGGTATACAAAATGACAAAATCAATCAATTTCAACATTTGATATTACTCTAACTTTTTTATGGGGGGGGGGGGTTTGTAACTTTTATTGATTATTTTCCTCTTTATATTGTCGACATGCTTATTTATTTTCTTGATTTAAGTTATTTTCTTATTTATAATAGAGGTAATGTCGTTTAATTAGTAACTTAATGGGTGCATTTTAATCTTTTTACATGGACACCAAATCATCTCATCTTCCCTTATAAGATAGAGGTAAATATTTGGTGATATTGGTAAATGGTGTAGATAGTCATACAAAACTAAATAGTATTTGGTAATTCAAATATCTTTAGATAGTCATATGGGCAAGCTAAGCAAATTTTAGAAAATAGTCGTGCGAATACTTTAAGATGATCATGACTATTCACGGGAATATGAATTATCATTTTAGAAAATATTTACTTTTTATATAGTTTGATATTAATTACACACTTAGCTTACGTAAAAAAAAGATCTTAATTACACATACAATTGGCAATGTATGTCATGATTGCAAATTTACGCATATAAATGCCCTAAATATGCATGTTTAGATGGTTAATAGTAGATGATGATTAACATTGATCATAATTCACCATATACGAATACAGAATACTACACCAAAAATCTATTATGTATATATGACTATGACATAATTCAATTACTAAATTAATATCACTTATATTAATTATATTGGAGACCATTTTTTTTATCTTATTATATATGATAAACGACATTAATAAAACAATTGTTCGCCAATATTGTAAGTTTCAATTTCACAGCTTAAGTAATCAAGTAACATATTAGCGTTTTATTCTTTGCAAGTTGATTTCCATAATTTATTACGTAGCATATAATAGCGTAGATAATCGAAACATCCATGTAATAATTACTTAAGCTTCTGATTACATACATAAATATATGTCCATATATTTTACATAGCTAAGTCAAAATAATATAATGACATGAATATTTTTTAATTAAATAACATATAATCAAGTATTTTAGGTTTAGGAAAGAATATTTAGCATAATATATGAATCTTTAAGAATGGAATATTCAAAATATCTTTAAGTTTTATAATGGCAATCAATAATATCTTCTCCGATTCTTCCTCAATAAGACAAAATAAATTTAGACTAATAATTATTTTTTAAAATTAAAAGAGAGGCAAATCAATGAGTGACATTTGTCATCACCACATTGATTTCCTCTCCTTTAGTATAATATATAGATTATTGCCGTAGTAAGCCCGTTTTGGTTCATAAAGAAAAGGAAGGAAAAGGAAAAGGAAAATAAAGAAAAGTAAAGAGATTTTATTTTTCTATTTGGGTTAAGGAAAGGAATTGTATTTACACTGATCTAAATCTGGTCCACGCTATCTAAATTTAAAGATGGTTGTGGGTCGGGTCGGTCCGAAGCTCGACCTGGCACAAAAAAAGCCCGGCACGGCACGAGCACGAAAAAAGCACGGCACGGCATGGGCACAAAGTCGTGGGTCGGGCCTGGGCCTTAATTTTTTGGAAAAATCACGACAAGGCACGACACGACTCGACCCGACACGACAAATTAGCCTTAGGCACGACGGGCCGGCATGACAAGAAAGCCCGTGGGGTTGGGTCGAGCCTGGGCCCTTTTTAACTTTTCGGCCCGGTACGAAACAACATGGGCCTGGCGTGGGCCCGGTCCGCTTAGGCCCACGGCCCGTGGGCTTGACACACAGCACGACCCGACCCGACCCACAACCATCTTTATATAAATCTGATCCACGCTAGCGTGGACCAGGCAATGGAGTAATTTGGTTGGGCATGTGTAACTGTCATGTGACAATTATTTCGTAATTTTAAATAGTAATTATATGCGTATTACAGTAACTATATGTTTTAAAGAGTTACTATATATTTTGTAGAGTTTCTATGCGATTTGTGTCTAGCCCACTTTATATACGTTTTAAATTTCTTTATTTTTCAAATTTTCAAATTTGCATTGTGTTCATTTCTCTTTCTTCATTTTCTCTCTATGCTTTTCAGATTTTTGCCCAAATTTCTAGGGTTTGTTCAATTTTATTCGATTTTCTTCATAATTTTCTTATAATTCTCATAATTGGATCTATTAGATGAGGAAAAATGGAGGAAGTAGCAGATCAAGAAGGAGCTTGTCGTTATCGAAACCGAATCGAAGAATTTGCGCCCGTCTACAAATCATCGCAAGAAATTTGAGAGATTACATCTCGGTTCGTTGTTTTTAAAAGTATTTTAAGTCTATTTTTATTTAAAATTGAAAATATTTGTTGTTTGGAGAAATTAACGTTTGTGTTCTGCCGAAATATCGTTTTCACTTTGCGAATTCGATTAGTGACTTCACGATTTTAAATAGTAACTATATGAGTCATACAATAACTTCATGGTTTAAAGAGGCACAATGTGATTTTTAGAGTTTCTATGTGATTTAAACTATAACATTTGCTTATTGTATGTCATAATGATATATCGACTATATTTGATTATAAATTTCATGATTATGTGACTATAGTCCAAAAGGTTTGTGCTCTTCTACAAATCGATGCAAGAATTTGGAAAAAGGATTGGGCCTACAAGTTCCCCAGTTGCTAAGTTACTATATGTTTGAAATAGTTACTATGTTAGTTTATTATGTTTGTGCATGTTTTTGATGTTATTCTATATTTTAAGTGATAGAGTTACTATATTATGGATAGAGTTAGTATATTATTATCACACTAACTATGTCTGAAACTCTGTGACTAAATGACCATATCTTGTATAATAGTAACTACATGTTTGGTATAATTATTATGTATATTATAATGTTCTTCTTATGTTCTTTGTTGTCCTCTATGTTATTAGTAATAAGAGTTACTATGTTATGATCACATTAACTATATGATCATAACATTAACTATATCAACAACACTGCTAGTATATGACTATCATTAATATTAAGAGATACTATATCATGTATAATAGTAACTGTATGTTTTTAATAGTTACTATGTTATAATTATGCTCTCTTTATGTTCTTGTTTGTACTCTATGTTATTAGTAATAAGAGTGACTATATTATTATGACAACAACTATATGACTATAACAATAACTATATCTGCAGTTCTGCGAGCTATCTTACCATCATTAAATCTAAGAGTCAATATATGATGTATAATAGAAACTATATGTTTTACATAGTTACTATGTTATTTTTTCATATTTAAATGTTAAATTATTAACTTAGTTTATATATTATTTATTCAGATATACAAAGATGATGCATCTAGAATTGAAGTCATGCAAATAATAACTTCTGCAAGGAAAACAAAAGTAGGAGAAGAAGAAGAAGAAAACTATGACAACAATGAAAACCAAGGACGTGGTAGAGGAAGGAGATGACGTGCTGGAGGAAGGAAGGGACTTGGAAGTGGCGATTAGTATTTTTTTAATTCAAAAATCATTTGAGTTTAATGTGGTTTATTTAATAGATGAAAATACTTAGAATGTCATAGCTAAAATCAACTAACTGTGTAGTTAATGTTTTTCTTAATTACTCTTCAAGAATTATAATTACTCTTACTTTTGATCGATATACTTACTCTTTTTTATTTCAGTAACTATATGATATATTTTTTTGAGGGCATATTGATATATAATAGTAACTATATAATAGAAAAAGTTACTATATGACCTCTAAAGCATCTATATCATATCGTTTAACTTATAATATAGTAATTGTTCTATAGTTAAATTAATTTTGTATATGATATAGTACTCTTTGGATTGAATAGTACGTTATTCTTATCGAAATGGCTATATTACTGTTTTTCTCATAGTTACTATTCCGAAGATATAGTTACTTTATTGAACATAAAGTTTCTATAATTTACTATTTTTGTCTGCAAGAATGAATATATAATTACTCTTATTTTTGATATAGTTACTCTTTTTTATGACATTAACTATATGATATATAATAGTAATTAAAGAATAAAAAGAGTTAGTATATGATATAGAAGAGTAACTATTTCTATACGATAGACATATTTACTATATGACACAAAACAATCAATATCTTTGTGTTTATATACATAATTAAATAATTGGATTCTTATCAAAAATGGCATCAAAAAGTTATTGTATGACTATTAGATCAACTTAAGAGTTACTATATGATCTTTGTAGTAACTATGTCACATATATTAATAATTATATTATTAAAATTTACTGTATGACTAGTAGAGTAGTTATATTGCATTTAAGTACAACTATATCAACGTAAGAGTTACTATATGGGCCACGCGTTTTTTTTAGATCACGTGAACATTGCTGGTCCATGTCATCTTTAAATTCTGTAAAATACCTAAAATACCATGGTCCACACTAATAATAGCGTTAACCTGGTCCATGCAAGTGGAATTGAGGAAATGAGGGGAATGGAAAGGAAATGTAAATGAGAGCTTTTAATTTTCACGTTTCTCTCAAATTCCTTCTATTTTGGGAGAAAATGAAACTAAAATTTTATTAAAGATTTTTCCTCTCGATCATTTCCTTTCCTTTACTTTCCTATCAAATCTTATGTCATTTATCTAACCAAACGTGAGAACTTAATAAAAATCATTTCCTTTCCTTTCTTTTCCTCCCGAATCCCCTCAACCAAACAAAGCCTATAACTCCGTACATAGTACGAGTCATGGTATGGAAAATAATTGCGACATAGGAATACTGTTTTTTCTTTACTTTTTTGATGGAAAATTTGGCGACATAATGTTGGTAACATAAACTCTAATTAGATCCGGTATACGTATCATAACTAGGACTGAGCAAAACAATATGATAATCCGAAAAAATTCAAAATTTGATTTGTATCCGTTCTAATTTTTTGATATCTGATCCGATTTTTTTATTTTAGATCGGGTATCTGTAGACACCTACTTTTGTCCCCATTCCCGAAAGGTAAGGTTCGATGATGAGAACATAAATCTCCACTTGGCGACGCATCTCCTATAAAATAACGAGTCTCAATCACCCTTTCATTTCAGCCAAAACTGCTATTTATAGAAACCTGCTAAGAATAGTAACTGCCGTAAAAGGTAGTTGTTAAAAGTGGCAAAGTCATAAAAGATAGAAACCTGTCAGAATTAGGTGTTGCACTCCAACATAAATCCTAAAAGAGATAGAATTTGCATTCCTGGTATAATTCGAAAATAAGAGTTACGTATTAATTAAATTCATAACGAACCTAGAGTTCGTAACGGGCCCAGACGCATTCCGTCATAACTTAATACGCACTAAAAGATTCGGATAGATCTCAAAAGCTCCGTGTTCTAAGAGTCCAAATCTGACAAAGAACTCGGCCCAGATCCCATTTTCAATGACTGGATCTGGGCGCCGAAATCTTCGGCGCCCAACCTTGGGCGCTGAAAATGCCTAGGGCCGTTTTATCTCCGGATTCGTATCTTAAAAATCTATCTTTTCACACACCCTTTTCCTATAAATACAGCCTCAAAACCGACGTGAAGGGAACACAATTCCATAATCTGAGTATTGATTCTAGCCTTAAGCCTAAGCCTCACGCTGCAAAATTGATCCAGCGTTCTGTCGCAATCGACCCAAAAGTCGAACAGAACGCATCCTGCCCCTTGTAGCTTGATGAATTAAGCCTAAATACTGGAATATTGCTTAGAAACCCGAGATTCTTTAAATAAAAGGAGAAATAGCAAAGCCAAGTGGTTAGTTTTCTGAGAACCACAACGCACCTCTCAAGGGTGCGTTGTAATGTGTCCCTCGTATGATTTAATCGCTTTCATCACCCTTTTATAAAATTGTCAAACTATTAATTTGATTGATCTATCACGCCTAATAAGATAATACCTTGGACAATTGAATTATCATGCTAGGTACCTTAAATCAATCTAAATAAGATAATCACGATCGATTTAGTGTTATGTGTTGCATATTGCTAAAATCAATTCAGAATAGTTTAATAGTTTAACGCATGTCCCTTCAATTATTTATGCTGAGCTAGTAAGATAACCTGCCTCTGGAGTATTATCGATGAGCACTCCTCTCGGTAGCTACAGTCCCCCGAACTCTCAATCTCTGCCCTGCGGGTGTACGTTGAGCGATCCCCACACCAGGGATCACAAGGGAACCTATGGCCGTCGTGGTCGAACATAATTGCACTCCCTTTATGTCACGATAATCGGGTTTTGTCAGTTTTTCTCATTGTCGTTAAAAACTGAATGGTGACTCCTATATTACTAGTCGATTGGGTGTAAACTCACAGGAAATCCAATTACACTTGATCTGACAACGTCACGCCCACAAGGGACGAGGTCACGCATTAGCCTCGTGCTTTTTCGACCCCCTCACAGTGGCGACTCCACTGAGGACTTTAATGAAATACTCGTGCTCGTAGGTAATCAAAATAGCCGAAGGGTGAAACGATCCTACCCCGCGTTTATTTCCCTATCAAGTTGGGACGACCTGAAAATCAGCATATTAATGTGAACGGGCAGAACCGCATAACGAATCTTGGCTCCCTTGGCATGTTTCATCTCGGGAGTTGGGAATAAGGATACCTATCGCCACCCGGGGGGTGCATACGCTTCGAATGTTGTCCACTCGGCACTTTCGCTAGTAGTACACCTATCCCAAACCCAATCGCTCGCCCACTAGGTCCCTCTCATTGGTGAATGCCCCCTTGGCTTACATCGTGATTGGCCTCTTGGGACGAAATTCGCTCGTGAATGAACTACCCCGACCGGGGCATGTGTTGGATCGACGATAGAAGAGGTACCAAGCCGGCGCAAATATTACCCATAGAAGCCTATCATAAACTACGTGACATATTATTTTGCTTCATGTTGTAATGTTAGTTGTGTGTAGCGAATTATGTGATTGTGTGTGACAAATAATACTAGAAAACCAATGACCCTAAAAATTGCCCAAACATTCATAAACACCTATTGGCCAAAGAGTTGTACCAAAATACGTGTTCCGCAGCCCCGGGCGATCTCCACAAAAATAAGCGACGCCCAGGACAGCCTGTGACGGATCCCACAACACCGCACAACGCGTAAAGGACGTTATTAGGCAAACACGCAAAATCAAGTCGTATTTCCGAAAAAAGGATACGCGAACAGAATACGAGTACCAGTCAAGGACGTATGAAAAGGCACTCGATTCTAAAGGCGGCTTAAAAAAAATAAAAAAATAAATAAAAAAAAAAATCTTTGTGTCGTTGTTAGGCCTCCTATGACGACAATGTTCGGCACCAAAACTGAGCATGCTAATTAAATGACCTTGAATGTCACATGGGCAAAGTATTCAAAAAATGATGTTCAAATAAAGTTTTCAAGGAAAAATAATGTTCAAATAAAAAATAAATAAATCCGAGTCTAGACTAGGCTATGCGAAAGTACAATCTAAATCCTAAGTCTTAGTTGTCTTATACATAGAACTGGTCCTAATGCTTGGTGTCGTTTTGCAAGTTAAAAGGTTAAACCATATTGAGTCTCCCTTCCTAACATTTAAAGGAAATCAATAAGCACCCATATGTAATTGTCATCCCTTGCTAAGAATCTACGGCCTCAATACTCTCTCTCACCAATAAAAAAAATATTATGTAATTCAAGTATTTGCAAAATGGAAACAGTCACATTCTGAAAATCATTCCTCCATAGTCGCACAACCCCCAAAGTGAGCCTAAGGTGTCAATACCATTGGCAAAAAAAAAAAATTAATGGCCTCAAGGCTTATGATCACATTGGGTCACGACTATCATAGTCCTCTCGAGCCACTCGCTCCTTGAAGTACTCCTAAGTACGGACTAAAAGATTTTCCATGAATGCAACATGACGAACCATGAAAATACCCAAATCGGCATGCCATAAGGCTACCATTGGGGTAAAGCAATACACACTAAGAGGGAAGCCGCACTAATGATTCTAGTCTTGCAAAAATGAAAATTCGGTCTCCCCAACTAACTACCTTGTCAACATTAAGGAAAATGGCGCATGACAAATGAACACCCAAGGGTTAAAATCTAAAGTGTCAACCAACGAAAGTTATGGTCCAATTAGCCTAAGTCTGAAAGTCGCTTGGTCAAGTATTATAGGCTTACGCCACGTCATTATTTTGAGTCTAGGCCACCTCCTTGTATTCATACACGGGTTATAATCAGAAAAATTAATGAAAGTTCGAGTCTAAATCACAACTTCCAATTAAATCCCGGAAACTGGAATCTGAAAAGAAGCAAAAAAAATTATTTTCGATGTAATTCTTTCGTTAAATTTCAATAAAGTAAAAACAACATTTTGAATCTACGCTATTTGCACATTTTAAGAAACGACTAAATACGCTTGCAAAGTAAGACAATTTAAAGGTCCACCCTAGGCCTACTAAAATTAAAGGTCCACTATAGGCCTACCAAACGAGGCTCACTCAGTCTCGCCTCGTGACTCAAAGACCACAACCATCTACCTTTTAGCCCAAATAAAAGGGGGAGAAATCCCAAGCAAAAAAGAAAAAAGAGAAAGAGAAAAGGCAGAGCGAAAAGAGCGAGCCATGAAATACTTAGCCCGTACCTCCCAAAGTGCGAAATTTACCCAAGTAAACGAAGGAAAAGAATTGAGTCAACCAATCCAAATCATACCACAAAAACTACATAAAGTTCTACGATCTTCTACCCTTTCCAATCCTCATGCTTGACTAATACCTATACAAATTATCCTATCTCATTCAACCCATCTTTCAAGCCGTCTTGAGTCACAAATAAAAAAAAAAAAGACAAATGAAAAGTACATTGTACGCTTAACGTAAAAAAAAATAATAATAAAAAAGAAACTTTGCAAAGCGCCTTTAAAGTTCGTCTAAAAAGAAAAAGAAGCATTTAGCGCACAAAAAAGATTCGCAAATATTTGGCACAAAACGAAAAGGAGCAGCGCAAAAAGGCAGCCCATAACACGTTTTCAACGCCCAGGCCTGGGCGCCAAAAATAATAACGCCCAGCCCCGGGCGCCGTTCTTGCTTATCACTTTTCAACTCCCAATTCCTAAAAGTGTTCATATATTTTCCTATATACATGCGGAAGAATAACGAACACTTGGGGGTAGAAGATCATATAAAATACGCAAAATACGCGCGCTCCAAACTTTTCGTACACTTATTTCACCCTATTTCAAACATTACGAATCCACTCGAACGTACTTGTTTAAAATCGGCATTCTAAGAAACCATTTTCTGGCTAAGAACTACGCAAGACCTTATTCCAAATTAAATCTAATTAAGGCGGATACGTAGGCCATGATTCGGTCCAACCAATTTGCAAAAATGTTAAAGCCTACAGAATAACCAGAATAAAAAATAGAGTCCCTTATTGAAATTTAATTACTTGCAATCCAAATCGAAAAATCGAAAGAAAAAATTTAAGTCAAAGGAAGAATCCAAGTCATCAAGATGCCAAAATGAGCACACATCAAAAAATAATAAGGGCACGTACCCTTGCCAGAAGGAGCACTCACACTCCTAGGCACTTAGCCAATACTCAAAAGATCGCTTTGCCTCAATTGAATGGGGGCTAGCGCGAGCGTCCATAACCTCTAAAGTACTCGACTGGACCCTCCCTAAAGCAAAGTAACTCACTTAAAGACCTTCTTTCTGTAGGGGAATACAGTTAAACATAATAACATGTGCGGAACAATCCCCAAAGCCAGGAAACATGTATAAAGCACAGATTAAGCAAACTTACGTTCGAAGCGTGTTTTCCACAATAATCTGTCAACGAACACGAACAAAGAACTCCACTTGTCGTTCCTCTACTTGGTTCACCGACACGATCAGATCCGTCTTGATAATCGTAGCTTAGACAATTGATTAAGATACTTTGCTTTTGGGAAGAACTCACTTTGGAGGCACAGAGAGAATTAGGGTTCTCTGTGTCTCTAGGGTTTGAGTAATGAATTGTGTGTGTGTTGGAAACAAGGTTGTAAGGTTATATCATTAACCTTACTAACCGACCAAGCAAGAAGCAAGACCGGCTAGCAAGCCGTGCGAGCCAAGCAACGGACACACGCTCGCGTGCCCAGCGACACACTACAGGCCGAAGCCCACAGCGCGCGCGCCGAGCAGCTGGGCCGTGGGCCTTGCTCGCTCGTCGCTGCTGTGCGCTCTTGCTTGCTGTTGCGTGCTCGCGCCCAATGGGCTTGCCTTGCTTGCTCGCGAGCTTGCTGGCTCGTTGGGCCTTGCACGCTTACGTGCTTGGCTCGTCGGGCCGGCAACTCCGATGCCCTTCGTATTCGCGATTTAACATATTTCTGATATATTATTTATCGTTTCGTATACGACGAATCACCGTCGTACAATACGATTTATTCGTGTCGCCCAGCTTACGAATATTCGCGATACGATATACGATTCCGACAAAGGTCGTATCGTATAATACGTTTCCAACTAATTCCCAAAAAGCTATTAAATGAATTTCCGATTCATTTAATCCGGTGATCTGTTACGTGTCATTGGTGTGACCTTGTAGGTTCAGTCAAGAGTAAGTTGTGAGTTCAATATCCATTAGAACTCACTGATCGGAAGCATTGCTCCAGCTAGCTGTTCCGATCACTTGATCTCACTGAATTAATTGTTCGCAATTAATCTGAACCTTGGTATTAGACTTAATGCACCTTGGGTGAAGGACATATTTCCTTCAATCTCCCACTTGTCATTCAGACAAGTGTGCATCCACATTCCTTTGTCACTTAGTGTTACTTACTGAACATAAGGTAAGATCCAAGCCATCCTTATTAGGTCCAGAAGTGTTTCTCGGATTACAGAGTTCAACTGTCAAACTTTTGCAGAAGGTTAAGCCTAACCATTCTGAGCACGGCCATGCATTTTACAGTATCTAACTCTCCGAGAGGCCTTGCTACACAACAACACCATATCCTATCAAAGATAGGAGGACAATCCATTCTTGCAATCTATGAACACTCACTTTGATTCATAGTATGCCCAATAACTGCTTTTATAGCCTCCTTTTACGGTGCGACGTTTAGCTAGTATCAAAGCAAACTAATTCTCAAACGAGCAGACATAATCGCTCATGTTTCGAGGAACGGTTTCTAATCACCATTAATGAGAACTACCTATGACATGACTTTAATCTCTTAAAGAGTTCTCATGGTCAATCCGATACAAGATCCAATAAGTATCTATGCAAAAGATTCTGACATCCAGTCACTCTAGTTCAAGAAACAGAACTAAGTAATCTACTTGCAATCTAATCTTCATTAGTCATTGGTCGTCCACCTTTCAATGACCTGGATTAGGGATCCTTTGTGACTTCAATATTCAAGTTCACTTATGGGTGTTTCTTTGTCAAAGAATCCATCTTGACATCCCATTTGAATGATTTGAATCACATGGACTTATCATTTAATTCTAAACCACAATTAAATGAATATGAAATAAATAAATTTCATAAATATGAAATGGTTAAACCAATTGTTTTAAACATAGATCTAACAGATGTTCTAAAACAATACTTAGAAAATCAAAGCCATTCTCCAACATGCTTGATTCCCATGGTTGCTACATGTGCGTTGTGTTTCACTTGTGGCAACGGTTTAGTAAATGGATCCGCGACGTTGTCGTCAGTTCCAACCTTGCAAATCTCGATTTCCTTTCTTTCAACGATCTCTCGGAGTATATGAAATCTCCGCAGTACGTGCTTGGACTTCTGGTGGCTCCTAGGCTCCTTTGCCTGGGCAATGGCTCCGCTATTGTCGCAATACAAAGCTACTGGTCCTTTAATGGAGGGGACAACACCAAGTTCTTCGATGAACTTCTGAATCCAAACAGCTTCCTTTTCTGCTTATGAGGCAGCAATGTACTCGGCTTCAGTTGTAGAATCCGCAATAGTGCTTTGCTTAGCACTTTTCCAGCTTACTGCTCCGCCGTTGAGGCAGAACACAAACCCAGACTGTGATCTAAAATCATCTCTGTCGGTTTGAAAGCTTGCGTCCGTATAGCCCTTAACAATCAACTCATCTGTACCACCATAAACCAGAAACTGATCCTTAGTCCTTTTCAGGTACTTTAGGATGTTCTTGGCAGCAGTCCAATGCGCCTCACCTGGTTCTGACTGGTACCTGCTCGTTGCACTGAGTGCGAACGAAACATCCGGCCTTGTACAAATCATAGCATACATGATGGATCCAATAGCCGAAGCGTATGGAATTCCACTCATCTTTCTACGCTCATCAGATGTTTTGGGACACTGATTCTTGCTTAGATATACGCCATCTGACATGGGTAGATGACCTCTCTTGGCTTCCATCATATTGAACCTAGCTAGCACTTTGTCAATGTAAGTGCTTTGGCTTAGTCCAATCATCCTCTTAGATCTATCCCTATAGATCTTGATGCCCAATATTTACTGTGCCTCTCCTAAGTCCTTCATTGAGAAACACTTCCCGAGCCAAGTCTTTACAGACTCCAACATAGGAATGTCGTTTCCAATAAGCAGTATGTCGTCAACATACAAGACTAGGAATGTAATTTTACTCCCATTGACCTTCTTGTATACACAAGATTCGTCCTGATTCTTGATGAAGCCAAACTTATTGACTGCTTCATCAAATCGTTTATTCCAACTCCTTGATGCCTTCTTTAGTCCGTAGATGGACTTCTTAAGCTTGCATACCTTTCCTTGGTTCTTTTGATCGACAAAACCCTCCCGTTGTGTCATGAACACAGTCTCTTCAAGAACACCGTTCAAGAAGGCAGTTTTGACATCCATTTGCCATATTTCATAGTCATGAAAAGCGGCAATCGCAAGGATTATCCGAATAGACTTAAGCATCGCGACTGGAGAAAAGGTTTCATCGTAGTCAACGCCGTGAACTTGCCTGTAACCTTTTGCTACCAATCTAGCCTTGTATATGTATACAGTTCCATCTTTGTCTTTCTTCAACTTGAAGACCCATTTGCATCCGATAGGTGTGAACCCATCCGGCAAATCAACCAAATCCTATACTTGATTTTCAGACATGGAGTCTATTTCAGATTGCATGGCCTCTAACCATTTAATGGAGCTTGGGCTCGTCATAGCTTGCTTGTAAGTCAAAGGTTCATCACTATCCAATATGAGAATGTCTAAGTTTTCAGTCAAGAGGACGCATGTCCATCTGTCCGGCTGAAAAATAGTTCTATTTGACCTACGAGGGGCAACAACGTTTTGAGGAACTACTCCCACTGGCTCTTCTAAAGACCTTGGAGGTTCATCGACTTGAACTGCTTCTAAAGAGTTCTGAGTTTGTTGTTCGTCTCGAATCTCTTCGAGGTCTATTATTCTCCCACTTGTCAATTTGGAAATATGATTTCTTTCCAAAAAGACACCGTCACGAGCAACGAATACCTTATTGTCTGACTTGTTGTAGAAATAATACCCCATAGTTTCTTTTGGATACCCAACGAAGAAACATTTGTCAGATTTAGGTTGTAGCTTGTCCAAAATTAATTGCTTGACATATGCTTCGCAACCCCAAATCTTCAGAAAAGACAACTTTGGAAGTTTCCCAGTCCATAATTCGTATGGAGTCTTTTCAACAGCTTTTGACGGAGCACGATTCAGTGTGAGTGCTGCAGTTTGCAACGCATGTCCCCAGAAATGTAAAGGAAGTTCGGCCTGACCCATCATTGACCTGACCATATCGAGTAAGATCCTATTTATCCGTTCCGACACTCCATTCCATTGAGGTGTCCCCGGAGCAGTCAATTCAGAAAGAATACCGCATTCTTTTAGATGGTCATCAAACTCGTGGCTAAGATATTCACCTCCTCGATCCGATCTTAGAGCTTTGATTTTCTTGCCATGTTGATTCTCTACTTCATTTTGAAATTCTCGGAATTTCTCAAACGATTCAGACTTGTGCTCCATTAAGTAAATATAGCCATATCTACTGAAGTCGTCCGTAAACGTTATGAAATAGCTGAACTCACCTCTAGCTTTCGTACTCATAGGCCCACATACGTTCGTATGTATTAGCCCTAGTAGTTCGCTTGCTCTTTCTCCCACCTTTGAGAAAGGTTGCTTTGTCATTTTGCCAAGTAAACAAGATTCGCATTGATCAATCTTCTCTAAGTCGAATGATTCTAGAATTCCTTTCCGTTGAAGTAATTCCATGCGCTTTATGTTTATATGGCCTAATCGACAATGCCACAGAAATGTGAGATCCGAATCACCAGTTTTAGCCTTTTTGGTATTTATGTTATAAATGTGTTTGCTCGTATCTAGCACATAAAGACCGTTTTCTTGTTGTGCTGAACCATAAAACATTCCATTCAAAGAAAAAGAACAACTATTGTCTTTAAATTGAAAACTAAAACCTTTAGAATCCAAACTTGAAACGGAAATGATGTTTCTGGTGATACTAGGAACATAGTAACAGTTTTCTAGTTCCAAAACAAACCCACTAGGCAAAGAAATAAAATAAGATCCTACGGCTAATGCAGCAATCCGTGCTCCATTTCCCACGCGTAGATCCATCTCGCCTTTATCAAGCTTTCTACTTCTCCTTAGTCCCTGTGAATTGGAACATAAGTGTGATCCACAACCAGTATCTAATACCCAAGAAGTAGAATTAGCAAGATTACAATGTATAACATACATACCTGAAGGAGAAGCAACGTTTCCGTCCTTCTTCTCTTCCTTTAGTTTGGGGCAATCTCGCTTGTAATGACCAATTTCATTACAATTAAAGCATTGCGATGTAAAAGGAGAAGCATTCCTCTTTATCTTGCTCTTGGGAGGCGCCAGATGCCCTCCGGGAGTGGACGAAGATGCAACCTTGCTTTTCTTCCCCTTGCCTACTTTCTTGAATTTTGTGCACCTCACATTCAAAGGGTCTTGATTGAACTTAAGGATTTTCTCGCATTTCATGAGTAAATCCACAAGTTCACAGAATGTGCTCTCTTTCCGATGAAAGAGATAGTGCATCTTAAAACCCTCAAAATCCTTATGAAGAGAATTCAGCACTAGTGCAATAGCTACTGACTCTTTGATGGAACCACCAAGTCTCTCAATTGTGAAAAATAATCCAGACATCATATCCACATGAGACCGAATTGATGTGTTCTTGTCCATCTTGACAGAGTAGATGCGCCTTGTGCCTCTAGAAGTTCGATTTCTAGGCACGACTTGCATGGGGTTACGAGCTTGAGATCGCCCATCGAATTAGCCAATTCGTCGACCCCATTGCCCCCAGTTTGGCACAAGGGTCGAAAACCCGCACACTTATCCTCGAGGCTACTTAGGAGAGCTTGAGGTTCAAAAGTAATGAACCTCCCTCTCCAACTCTCAGGGATAGACTTAAGGATGAACTCCGTGACAAGGTACTTGTGAAGTGCCCAACTTCTGTACCTTTCAGGAGTCATGCCTCGCGCATCATAGCTAGGGAAAGGTTGTTCAATGACATAGTGTATGCCATTAACTTTCAAACTTCGACAAGTTTCTCTTTCCATTCAAGAAAATTAGTCAAGTCTAACTCGACATCCAGAATTTCAGTTACTTTGAGTTTTGTTTTGATCGCGGCCATATTGATTACTACAATCGAAAAGAATTTGCAATAAATAACCATTCATACAATTCAATAACTTTGAAATAAAAGCAAAACATGCAATCATTAAAGCTATTAAAACATTTCATTCATGCAAAAGGCAAAAACATGGTCCAAAATGAATGAAACCATTCCAAGACCCCAATAGTCCTAAATCCTTAAGCAGCTTTAGCATGTCTTAAGTAGTTTAAGATTTTAGGTAAGCAAAACCTATTGCTAGTAATCTCCAAATTACTCTTGGTTAATAAATTAATGCCATAATTTATCCCATTGCCACAACTTAATGCCATTGTTGTTTGAGTTGTAACCACAATCAACGTGCTCCTTTAGGACGCCTTACCACCTAAGTCAACTAAAATAGCACCTCGCTTTAGCGTAAACCTACTATCTTAGATCCCTAGATTTTTGTAAGTGTTGATTTGGAAGGCAATTTTTAAAACTCAATATTACTTGGACCTAGTTGTTTCTATGTTGGTTCAATTATTAAGTGAACTTAAAACTAATCGATTCATAGGAAACAACCTGTTCATGCAAAGCATACATACATTCATACATTCACGCATAATATATATATTAAATTGCATAAATAATTGGTGATCTAGTATGGCCCAAAACTTCTTGTCTTGAAGCATCCAATCTTCATCACCTCCTTGTTAGCTTGGCATCGTCTTGAATCTTCGTTCAAATGCTAACTTAAAGTTCTAAACTTAGAAATACTTGAAAATAATAAAATTACATCAAAATTTCCATGGTACGCAGACCATATTTGAAACTTTACATTCAAAGATAGAACGACGCGCAGACCGTATTTAACTATCCTAAATTGGCCATACTAGTCACTTGGAGTACCTGCATTGCATAAAATATATATTCTACGCATTCACCCATTCGTATGCTAAAACGAATGGCCCATGTAAATATGCAAGTATTTACGTGAATTAATTAAAATTCACGTTCACATAAACGCGTCCTATAAGATTAATCAATTTCCAAATTATTAATCCTTAGACTTTATTCTAATTAAAATTGAATTTAATTAAAATAATGCGACCTACGAAATAATTAAAATAATTATTTCATTTTAATTTCATTTTAGTGGCTCCCACTCAAACCAATAATTATTCCGGATAATTAATTATGAAATATTAAATTAAAACTCGCGGCCCGGCCCAAGCAAATAAAATATTAAATTAAATATCCTGTTAGCCCAAATTAATGCAAATTATGAAGCCCAACGAATAAAACGATTTAAAAAAAAGTCCAATTGCTTGATTGGGCTAGGCTTGCGCCCAGCCCCGCCTCGCGTGAGGCCCAAGAGCACACGAGCAAGAGCTCGAGCACCCCGCCCCATCGCTCGCGCGCGCGCGTCCCTGCAACGATGCTGCCCTGCGCTGCGTGTTGTGCATCGTGAGTGCTCGACGTCGCAAGGCTTCCGCCTCGCTTCGTCGCAGCCCCGCAAGCTACCTCGCCTGCCCCTTCCTCGCCCAACGCGCACGAGGCACGCAGCATCGCTGCTGCTGCCCGTGTCGCATGGCTCGGTCGAGCACAATGGCCTCGTATGGCTCGACGAGCCATACTTCCATCATGCCCATGTTCGTGTTTTTGGTTCGTAAAACGGACCAACTTAATTAAAATTAAATTTAATTCACGAACTTGCATTAATTTTATTTTTCAAAAAAAAAAAGTTACGATTTAATTTTCGAAAAACAACGATTTTTATCGATTTAATAAACTTTAACGACAATCCAATTTCGTAAAATTAATAAATCAAGGGCTAACAATATTCAAACTTTCAAGAACGATCGAATCAACTTTAAAGTTTGAACTTTTAATTAATAAAATCCGAAACTTTATATCGTTCATAAACAATTAAATTTCAGATTATTAATAATTTGGTTTAAGTGCGATTAAAATTAACGAAACAATTTAAAATTTTATTATAAATTTTTTTAAAATTAGCCACTTACCCATGAAATTATACCCCCTTCCCCAATTAACCGAATCATTAAACCAAAATTAATTAAAATTCATATAGGGTTGCAAATTTTACGAATTGGGGAAAGCTAAAATTAGGGATTATACTTATCGGAAAAATCTGAAATTTTACCATAGATCAAGAATGTACCCAGCAACATTGTGTCAAAATTTCAAGCAATTCCGAGTAGTGTAGGTCGACCTTTTAATTGAATTACTGTCCGACACTTTTAATTTTTAATGAAAAATTAACAAAAACGCCCAAAAAACGATACTTCGAGGCCTGTTTTCGCAATTCTATTCTCATGATTTGATCTTAGAAAATCGTTTTCCATCAGATTAGGGTTTTAAAAATCGAAAAAGCGATGATTTTTGATTTCGGACCTGATTATACGCAATTCATCCAATAATTCGTAAAAAGTTCCGAAAAATCAACAAAAAATCCAAAATTTCGACAGATGCAAAAACAATAATAATCATGCTAATTCATGCTTTGAATACATAAGGCTCATGATACCACTGTAGGGGAATACAGTTAAACATAATAACATGTGCGGAACAATCCTCAAAGCCAGGAAATATGTATAAAGCACAGATTAAGCAAACTTACATTCGAAGCGTGTTTTCCACAATAATCTGTCAACGAACACGAACAAAGAACTCCACTTGTCGTTCCTCTACTTGGTTCACCGACACGATCAGATCCGTCTTGATAATCGTAGCTTAGACAATTTATCAAGATGCTTTGTTTTTGGGAAGAACTCACTTTGGAGGCACAGAGAGAATTAGGGTTGTCTGTGTCTCTAGGGTTTGAGGCACACACACAATTCATTACTCAAACCCTAGAGACACAGAGAACCCTAATTCTCTCTGTGCCTCCAAAGTGAGTTCTTCCCAAAAGCAAAGTATCTTGATCAATTGTCTAAGCTACGATTATCAAGACGGATCTGATCGTGTCGGTGAACCAAGTAGAGGAACGACAAGTGGAGTTCTTTGTTCGTGTTCGTTGACAGATTATTGTGAAAAACACGCTTCGAATGTAAGTTTGCTTAATCTGTGCTTTATAGATGTTTCCTGGCTTTGGGGATTGTTCCGCACATGTTATTATGTTTAACTGTATTCCCCTACAAGGCGTGATGAAGTACTCTAATGCAAAAAATAATAATGATATCCCAACACCTGGAGGAATGTTCTAAGACACGCTGTTAGGCCACACAAGCCTACGTCGCACCATAAGTTCAACCATCCCACGGTACAAGTCTAAAAAAAAAAGAGTAAGGCATATTGCACTAATGCGGGCACAACCAAGAGTATGAGGCAAAGACTACTTATCGCCCAAATTCAAAATGCAAGCCACACGACTTCTACATTAAGGATTAAAGGTAGCAAAATATTACCTACCACGGAAGGGATAGCTCGCACCTACACGAGCGGGACCCCAAGGCATCTTTCTCGAAAGAACCTACAAAAATCGTACGCCAAAAGGAAGCATCCCAACATGCATACTTGGGAGCTCCAAGCTACGAAACGACCGTAGCAAAATAAAAAAATATATACGCGATCAAAGTCTTACGCCTCAAGGTATGTTCCTCGGGCCATATAAACTCGCCCAACTATTGAAATTAACTGTACGCCTTAAGAGCGATAGTTCCTTTAAATAATCGCCCCAAAGAAACAAACACCGTAGTCCACCAATCGGCTACGGCTTCTCGAGAAATCATCACGATCACTCAACTCATTGTGATCTCTAATAAAATTCTACGTTCCAAAAATAAAGAAAAACAAAATAGAAGAGAATACGTAGAATTTCCAAGAGAAATAAACGAACAAGAGGCCAACTGTGTCATCAAAGAGACCAGCCCAAACAATATTTTCAACGCCCAGCTTGGGTGTGAATTATTCTAACGCCCAGGCCTGGGCGCCGAAAATGAGCCCAGGCCCAAAAGAAGCCCTGACTTCTATAGGGTCCTGCCGTATCCATTCGACTCGAAAATTGCCAATTTCTTTACTGAAAGTCGCACCTCACGGCTTTGTTAAGAGTAGCACACCACTACAAAGATCGCTCGCACTTACGAGCACGATCCCAAACACGATCAAGGACATTATAAAATGCGTATCCCCAAGGAACCTCTTTGACAAGCAATGACCGTCAAGCACGAGTGCTTGGGGGCTCGAAAGAAAATATATATTTCAAAAGAGAGTATTGATAACACAATATTATACGCATTTTATACGTCATATTAGTCCATTGTTTGTCATATTTCTTTCATATTTTAATCTTAAAGTGTTATTATTCGTTATTTTCGATGTTTCTCTCCTCGTGTTTGTTTTATTTTGTTTTGTAGGAAATAGCTCAAGTTGGTAGACCTCGGAGAAGATGTTGATAGCGTGAGTACGAAAGTACGATGTCTAGGAGCCATCCACGTTTACAAGGTGTTTACGTTGTGATACAAACAAGAGTTCAAGACAAATACAAGATCACCGGGCAGCCAATACCACTGCGTGCCCGTGGCCTACTTTGCATCCCACACCCGAGCCGTGGCACTCTTCTTTCGATCCCGTATTAAACTTTAATGAGCTAATTACTAGAGTTTAATAATTAGTATACTTCTTATTATGTCTAGGTATAAATACAAGTAGTAGGGAATACCTAAAACTACTTCGGTCATACGCGGTATTGAATAATTGGGACGTCGCGGCTCTCCTTGTTTTGGTCGTCATTGTTGAGGATTGACGAGAGTTTGTCTCTGGCCATTAGAAACAAAGTGGAGTTAATTTATTTCTTGATTTTGGAAACTAGAGTATGTATCACTTATAGCTTAATTAATTACGAAGTATCTCTTTGGTTTTTCTCTTTAATTTCAATATAGTTATGATTTCTTCATTAGTTTACCTTCCTTGTTTATTTAATATGTGTGAGTAGATTTATAATCTAGGGTTAAGTAAACCCTAGTCATGATTTATGTATGATTTATTATTTTAATCCCCAAATTCATTGTTTAATTGTTCTTGCTTAATTGATTGTATAATTTCCAATACTAGATTAGGGATAATTAGTATTGTTATCATTCCATTGTCTTGATCGTAACGGGAGTTAGGTTTTGACGGATTTGAATATTTCAATTAAGGACATGAATTTCTCCACGGGAGTAGGTAGAAGGGATTGTTAGGAAATTATGGTATTGAGTTTAATGTCTTTAATTTGCATGATTCCACGGGAGTAGGTCTTGATTGCATATTAGGGAAGCCATTGATACTCGGGAGAGGTTTATGGTATTATTTAAGGTTTACCTTTCCTCGTGAACATTTATTTAATTAGTTTGGGGTAGGAATTTATCTTTACATTGATTATGCTAGTGGTGATGCTTAACTCTAGGTGTTTTTAATCCTTGATTTTAGTCTTATTATTGATTACGTTTTTAGTTAGAATTAGTTTAATTATTCATTCTCAATCGTTGTTTGGTTACTCGCTTAGTATTAATTCAAGTCAGTTTAGCTAGTTTTTAATACATTAGTCTCTTGGGATTCGACCCTTACTTGCCCGACTACATAGTTAGGAGGTCTAGTTAGGTTATTTTTGATAGGCACGCGACAGCCTTGTCAAGTATGCAAACTTAAAACCGGATTACGACCTCAAGAAAAAGGTCGCCGTTGATACTTATACATAGTCCCCTAATCAAGGACCCAGGTAGTGGAAAAATTGAGCCATAAAGACTAGCTCAAAACCATGAAAGATGATGACCACGAGACAATGGTCCGTCTAAGCACGTTGTCAACCCACATTTAGGTTGCAACTAAATCCGAGCATCCCTCGAAAGAATTCTCTCTTACAAGAATAAATAAAAAGAAATTCTCAAAAGAAATCACAAGAACAAATGAAATAGGGACTTGCCCACCTCAATCGGGCAAGATCGCGGCATGTACCACGCGAGTCCCAAATCGAAAAGATGAATTCAGGTTCGCTCACCTCCAGCGGGCGGGGTGTCCACCCTTAGCGGACAGGGCTCGCCCACCTTCAGCGGGCGGGGTCTGCGTCACTAACCTTGCAGGTCCTCAGTTTTCGAAAAGGAAATAAATTCTTCAAAAAACAAAAACAGGCTCGCCATCTTCAGCCGGCGGGGTCTACGTCACAAACCGTGTAGGTCCTTATTTTCAAAACATCAAAACAGATTCGTCCACTTCTATCGGACGGGGCGTCCACCCTCAGCGGACATGCTCGCCATCTTCAGCCGGCGGGACCTACGCGGTCGTCACAAACCGCGTAGGTCCTTATTTTCAAAACATCAAAACGAATTCGTTCACTTCTATCGGACGGGGCGTCCACCCTCAGCGGACAGGCTCGCCCACCTTCAGCGGGCGGGGTCTGCGCCACTAATCGCGCAGGTCCTTAGTCGCTGCAGCGATAACTTTTCCTGGTTTCCCTTTTCCAAAAATCAAAGGATGGTTTCCCTTTTCCAAAAATCAAAGGATGGTTTCCCTTTTCCAAAAATCAAAGGATGGTTTCCCTTTTCCAAAAATCAAAGGATGGTTTCCTTTTTCCAAAAATCAAAGGATTGGTTTTCCGCTTTTCCAAAAAAGAGCGATGTGCTAGATTTTCCTTCGTTTTACGTCCTATAAAAACAAGGTGGTTTTCTCATTTAGCTAACCCTGAAAATGAGAATCTTTAAAACGTTTTACCTTGTGATTGGGCTTGGCCAGGCCTAGTTATACTTTATAGCTTTAATTTCGAAAACATCTTTAGACACTTCCAATGACAAATTGAGGGAGTTTCTATACTATCAGTTAACAAATTCCAATGACGCGTGAGGAATGTGTTAACACTTCAAGTGATAACCCTTAAGTCAAATGTTATCACTTGGGGGCTCGTGAGACCCTCGCAAAACAGGTCACATACACCATGGCTTGTATGCCGCACTCCGTCTAGTACTTTGACCATCGTCTCATCTCGAGACTCAGTCAAAGTAGGGGTTAACTGTAGACACCTACTTTTGTCCCCATTCCCGAAAGGGAAGGTTCGATGATGAGAACATAAATCTCCACTTGGCAACGTATCTCCTATAAAATAACGAATCTTAATCACCCTTTCATTTCAGCCAAAGCTGCTATTTATAGAAACCTGCCGAGAATAGTAACTGTTGTAAAAGGTAATTGTTAAAAGTGGCAAAGTCATAAAAGATAGAAACCTGTCAGAATTAGGTGTTGCACTCCAACATAAATCCTAAAAGAGATAGAATTTGCATTCCTCGTATAGTTCGAAAATAAGAGTTACGTATTAATTAAATTCCTAACGAACCTAGAGTTCGTAACGGGCCTAGACGCATTCCGTCATAAGTTAATACGCACTAAAAGACTCGGATAGATCTCAAAAGCTCCGTGTTCTAAGAGTCTAAATCTGACAAAGAACTCGGCCCAGATCCCATTTTCATCGCCTGGATCTGGGCGACGAAATCTTCGGCGCCCAGCCTTGGGCGCTGAAAATGCCTAGGGTCGTTTTATCTCCGGATTCTTTTTGGATTCGTATCTTAAAAATCTATCTTTCCACACACCCTTTTCCTATAAATACAGCCTCAAAACCGACGTGAAGGGAACACAATTCCATAATCTGATTATTGACTCTAGCCTTAAGCCTAAGCCTCACGGTGCGAAATTGATCCAGCGTTCTGTCGCAATTGACCCAAAAGTCGAACAGAACGCATCCTTCCCCTTGTAGCTTGATGAATTAAGCCTAAATACTGGAACATTGTTTAGAAACCCGAGATTCGTTAAATAAAAGGAGAAATAGCAAAGCCAAGTCGTTAGTTTTCTGAGAACCACAACGCACCTCTCAAGGGTGCGTTGTAATGTGTCCCTCATATGATTTAATCGCTTTCATCACCCTTTTATAAAATTTTCAAACTATTAATTTGATTGATCTATCACGCCTAATAAGATAATACCTTGGACAACTGAATTATCATGCTAGGTACCTTAAATCAATCTAAATAAGATAATCACGATCGATTTAGTGTTATGTGTTGCATATTGCTAAAATCAATTCAGAATAGTTTAATAGTTTAACGCATGTCCCTTCAATTATTTATGATGAGCTAGTAAGGATAACCTGCCTTTGGAGTATTATCGATGAGCACTCCTCTCGGTAGCTACAGTCCCCCGAACTCTCAATCTCTGCCCTGCGGGTGTACGTTGAGCGATCCCCACACCAGGGATCACAAGGGAACCTATGGCCGTCGTGGTCGAACATAATTGCACTCCCTTTATGTCACGATAAAACAGGTTTTGTCAGTTTTTCTCATTGTCGTTAAAAACTGAATGGCGACTTCTATATTACTAGTCGATTGGGTGTAAACTCACAGGAAATCCAATTACACTTGATCTGACAACGTCACGCCCACGAGGGACGAGGTCACGCATTAGCCTCGTGCTTTTTCGACCCCTCACAGTATCCGATCCGAATTTTCAGATATTGGATACCTATCTGGATATTAAATTTTAAAATTTCGGATATCCGATATTCGAAAAATATCAGATTCATCAATTTATTTTGGACTAGTTATGAAAGATTTTTAGACCTCTCACTTATGACTTGTTGAATTAACCTTATTAATGAAGCTCACTTGATTACTAACTTTCCTAGCCTAAAATCCACGCCCCTCAAGCCGCAATCCCCTAACAATCTAACATCTCCTTTAGCAGAAATTTACTCACTTTTTGCAATTACACAGGTGCATCTCCCTCCTCCCTTTCTCGTCTCGTTGTCACCCACAAGGCCACAAACCATACTCTATAGCAGGCGTGCTATGATGGGTCTGCTTCGATTGAGCTTTTGTATCAACGTAATTTGCAAATCCATCTAAATTTGTAGGTGTTTGTTTGCTTATGTACTGTTGATTTGTTGTATGAAATATACAATAAGGTTTATTGTATTAGAAATGTTTGAGAGTATTTTAGATTCTCTTGGTTCATTATGTCCTGAACACCAATTGATCTAACATTGTGGATTTTTTGTTACTTGTTGGAGTTTCCGAGAAAACTTTAGTTTTGGAATTGAAATAAATAATTTAGCCAGATTAGTATTTTGTTGTCTAAAGTGATAATTTACCCAGATCGACTACATGTATGAAATACAAGCATTATATTTGAGATAATAAAAATGTATTTGAGAATTTTTTTTAAATGGATATCGGATATCTGGAGCCTGGAGGTACTTGATCCGTAATATTCAGATATCAAATATCTGATATCCGAATATTTTTTGATCAGATACGGATATGAGGTTTGACAAATTTCGGATACGGATATCCGATTCGAAATGTGATTCCGGATCCGATGTCCGATCCGTGCTCACCCCTAATCATAACACGGAAAATATAAAAGTCATTTATGTTTTAATGTCTTCATGCATTAATTAATATGCAAACTAATCGGATAATCCATAGAAAATTTCTTTGTTTGAATAGTAATCATACAATGAATATTATTTATGGTTGTCTTTGGTTTCTGATACCTTTTCTACCCACAATAAGGCACATCTTTGTGAAAAGTTAGTGATTGTTTATATTCCTGGTAAAACAAAAGTGGTTATGTATACCTTTGTACGGAAAACTTAGTGTTTGGTTTCTGACATCTTAGATGCTCACCTTAAGCTCCGGTTAAAATTGGGTGGTTGTTTGTTATAAGAAAGTTCTATCTCATCATGCAAAATTTGTCTTTAGGTCTGTACCATCATTGATATAGGAAGTAAGTCCTTTCTCTTTATCACGACTTCTTGTTACTAGGAAGTCATAGGTGTTTTCCTTTTTCTACCCAGGTTTGTATCCAATGTTATTCAAATCGCGATTTACTTCAAACCGGAAGGGGATGTCAAAATCGAATCGTAAAACGAATCTTAGAATCGTAAGATTAATACTATAGCCAAATATGAAAGTGTTTACTCATTTTTTTTACCAATAAGCAACACCAAGGAACTCATATATATATGCAATAAATTACTCCACCTCATAACTCATATATATAGATGTACTAGTATAGTACCCGTGCGATGCACAATTTGTAATCTAAATATAAATTTATATGAAAATATGGTAGACAACTAGCTATCATTAAAATAGTGCTTATAAATATTCTCCTAATTTAAAACAATGACTGATAAATTTGTTATTGCACATTTCGGTGTCTTATTGATTAAAAAAATTAAAACAAATAATGGTACATGGACAAAATATTTTCATCCTCATTCATCATCCTCTGTCAAGCATTAAGTTAACTCATCTACCCTTCCTTTCGGTAGTCATACCCACTTAATACTTGCCTCATTTACCTCATTATTCGATCACTTAACGCATACACACACCTCCCAAATTCCATCTCGAGAGGTCGGGTACAAAACAAAATTCATCCACGCTCCATCACTCACCTGTGTAAACCCACCTTAGAGTCAACTTTTTTCTGGTAAAAGAGTTTAGAATTGTAAAACTATGTTTTGGCGTATTCGATAATCCAATTTTCTGATTAGATTAATTGAGTAAATAAGTAAACATTATAATATGTATGTTTGTAGTAAGAAAATGTTGATACATTCATAATCAATTAAATGAAAGATAAGCGATGAGGGCGGGCGGGCGGGCGGGTTTAACCTAAAATGTTCTCTCCCCGTTACCCGCGGCGGATACATTTTTAACCACATCACCCACCAACATTACCTTTATTCCCGCCCACTTGGAAAGGATGCGCAGATGATCTCCAAAAAAAACTAGCTTCACATCTCTATATTCGGTAAATAAGCCACTTTGCCTTTACCTAACTTTTGAATATACTGACATAACTTTATTATTAAAATTAATTGTATTAGCTACGATATTGATAAAATATCTAAATGTGACATGCATAATTAGGATTTGGTGGGTGTTCTAAATCCAGGAAATGTAAACTCGCCTCCATCACCAAGGTGGGTACATGTTATCCTTATACCCGCTCACCAACACTGAATCTATATTTATTAGTCAATACTAGTCAATCATCCACGTCAATCATCGTCGCCAGCCTTATCTAAAATTCAAACTTGCCCCATTATCAAGTGTGATGCATGATTTACATGTCAAAATGTTAATTTTGCACGAAATCTTAAATGTACATTACGGATTATTTGATATTGTAATCTTTTACATTAGCATTTAAAAAATATTTTTGTTGTTGCAAACATACTCCCTCCGTATTTATTTAAGAGATACACTTACCTTTTCCGGTCGTATTTATTTAAGTGATACACTTTCCATTTTTAGTAACTTATCAACCCACCATCTAATTAAATAATACATCTAATTTACCCACCCCACATCCCACCCCCTAAAATGAAATGGTCCCCACTTGTTTACTTATTAAAATATCTACCAACCCCACTTGCTTTATTATTTTTATTCATTCAATTCTTCTTCTTAATACGCGTGCCCGACCAAGTGTATCTCTTAAATAAATACGGAGGGAGTAATAAGGAAACTTAATCATCTAGATCATATGAATTTAAAAATAGTTGATTACGTACGGTATGTTAGTCAAAAGTTCAAATCAACATGCCCTTAAGACTTCAATAATACTCTGTGTGAGGGAATAATTGATTATTTCTTATTCTTGTAAAAATATTACGATAATGAGAACGTGAAATAAAATATTTTTGAATTTAGAAATAATGTATAGGATAAAGCCTGTCATAAAAAAGTTTAGGGCCAAGGGCCTCATTTTGTTAGTTAGAATAGAGCCTAAGATATGTTTGAGACAACCTTGTTAAATATGAAAAATCAAGAGTTAACGTTTTTATACATATCCGTATTTATTATATGACGCAAATTTTTAAACAGTTGATAGTATTATAATAATTGAATTATTAGTACAAGTTTAACTTGGTTATCAGAAATTGCATTCAGCGGATTAACACATTATCCACCAAATGATCAAAAACAAAGAAACAAATAATATAAATTAAACGAAAAAATTATTAAAATTGTTTCTCAAATTTCATATTAGATGATTCGATAAGTATGTACGTTCAAGATTTATTAATTATACGTTAGCTATAGGGGGAGAAATATTTTTTTCGTAGTAAACGATACGGTCGGTCAAAGAATAATTTTACAATATTCGTGTGTGCAATGGGTATAATCTAGTTTCATATTACCATAAGTAATAAGAAGGTTGTACGTAAAAATTTATGAAATATGTTAATTATTTTGTTGTAGGACGCTTGTCAGATTTGCAGTTAGTGTCTTGACAAATGTATAATATAATTGAGCGATCAAAATCTTATTTTTAACGTTTACCTCTTTAAAATTATAGTTAAGATGTTTAAATTACATTCCAACACACGGATGATAAATATTTTATTTTGTTTGTTTTTAATTTTACACTAATATATCAAAAAGAAATTTTTCATTAAGTAAAATAAAGTCAGATTTTAACAAGCGTTAATGGAAAATATTGTTTATTCCGGATTCCTATTTTATAAGATTGATATTTCAATCAATTCAAAAAAAAAAAGTTTGAGATTTCAACAAAAATATTTAAGATGGAAAAAAAGAAGAAAAAAGATTTATCGCTTAATTACCCGTTGTTTTTAGAATAATATTTGTAACCGGACTTGATATCCAAAAATTTTAGATCAAGCATTTGATCTGGTACCCATATTTGTCCGGATACCCTATTTTATAGACCAAATATATGATCGACTTTTGAATTTTCAAATAATTTTGTTGAGCCCGCTTTTAAATATTTATTAAATGCATAAAATGTATTAAAACACAATACAAAACCTCTCAAAATTTTGACTCATACCCGAACCCGAGCCGAAGTAAAATTGACCTGAAATGATCTGATTCGAATCTGATCCAAACGATCTGTTTTCCAAGTCTAATATATAGCAATTGATTGATTGACTGATAGTTATAGCTATCTATTTTCTAGTGAAAGAAATGTGCCAGAAAAACTCTCGCAAAGAAGTGTCACATTATTCTCGGTACTATTTTAAAATAAGTAGTGTAATTATTGATGGATTGTTCAAAAATAATATTATAGTGCAAACGATATACGTGGCCATATTTTGAAAATAATAATAATTTAAACATATTATATACTCCATAACATGTACAGAGTATGTACAAATAGTTAATTTATTTACAGAAAATAAAATTTTGATAAAGGATAACAATTATGTAAGGAGTGATTTTCTATATTAAAAAAAGGAATGGTAATTAAGATTCTTTAAACTATAGTAAAATATTTTTGGCGGAAAAAAATAAGAAAAAAATACTAATGACTCACCAGGATTTGACACGTGTCTTTCCATGTGTATCTTTTAGTATAGATAGATAGATAGATAGATAGATAGATAGATAGATAGATAGATGTAGTATGTTTAATAAACTTATATAGATGCATGTTTGCTAAACTTCACCTTGACTGTCGAATATTTGGCTTACCATTCTTTCCCCTTAATGAAACTATAATCTTTCCCTCGGAAAAAAATAAAAAACAGCAACTATGAATTTCATTGATCTTCAAGACAATAAATCGAGTTATTATATGAAGTTTGTATTTTCTTCTTACTTAAATATCTTTGATAATTGAAACTTTTTTTCTTACTTAAACATCTTTGATGATTGAAAAATATACTTAAAAAATAACGAAATATAAATTTTTCTAGATATAAATTATATGCACATCAAATATTATAAGATAGCAATTTTTGTAGTTAAGAATATTGATTGTTGAGGCCCGAGGGAGTGAAAATGTGTGATTTCAAAAGTATCAAAGATACATAGGCTCTTCCAATGAGTATTGATAGTTCTTTGGTGTACTAAAGTATGAGAAATAAGCTAATACCTTTAATAGGCTTAGCCATGTTCTTATGAACCTTCTAAAATGTCTGGATATACATTTTTGTAGAATCGGTAAAATTGTACGATTCTATTTGTGATTTTATGGGATTTCGATTTTACTTACGATTTAAATCTTTACCTATATTTGAATCGTAAAATCGTAAGATTTTACGATTCAAATTATGATTTTAATAACATTGTCTGTATCATCATTATTTTGCCATGCTTGCCAAATATTATGAGTAATATTTTTTGTTGTTTTTTTAGATGATATGCCATATTATTGTTATTCTTGTGAGAAATTTGTTCCATTCAAGAAGGTTCCCATCAACATAACAAACGTATACATCGAATTGAAAATGCAGTATGTTCAGAATGTAAATGCTGTTTTAAAGATAATGTTCGTATGTCTGAGCATAAAGAAGTTTCCAATCCCCATCCAGAGGAAATCAACAATGACTAAATTTACATTACTTTGTTTCATTTGACTGATAGTGATGATTTTTTTTCTCAAGCTTCAATCAACACATTAAATGAGTACATTGCAATGATAATGCAGTTTGTAGAGAATGTTTATTGGTATTAGGAATTCTTTTGTGTTATATTTTTTCTGGAAAAAATTACATGTACGGTGTACCTCTTAGATTTAGAACTAGGTTAGAAATTATACAACACACATATGTTATTAAATTTGTTTACGGATTATTATTTATTACTAGTAAACAATAATTTATAATTGAAAAATATTTTGATTAAAATAATTTATTTGTATTTGTGATATGTGATTGACAAAATATTAGATACAGATTAAAAATAACGACATGTTTTAAGTTTCTCTTTTATTTTATGTCAATCAAATGATGCTCTTGTTAAATAGCCACATTTCAGCAGTCACATTTTATGATTTTTCTTTGAGTGATAACATCATTTTATTCTCGTTTTATTACGTTAATTTGCATTATCCATTCCTACTTGCAACAAGTACCATTCATAGCAAAATTTGAAATAACGTACTTGAAAAAGAGTTTTAGATCCTTGTATTTTGAGTTATGTTGATTGTAAATTTGTAACTGCTCGCTTATGAAAAATCACAAAACACTAATAATTAAGCCATGCTAATTTTGTTATAAAAGGTTTGTTTGGGTGCACAAATGTTAAAGAAATTGAAAATTTTGTTGTTGGGAAACCAAAGGAAAATCACATTTTGTAACCCGTTTCCGACGGTTAATTTCTCTATTTTTTGTTTCAGTTTAGTTTCATCAGAAGTTGTAAAAATTCATAACTTTTGGTACTTTTAGATTTGAAAAGTTAGATTGAATTAAATGTGTGGTTAATTCATCCGAAAAAGTAGAGTGAAGTCCTTAGAGGTGAAAACAAAATGTGAGGTTCTTAGAGGTGGAAAATCTCAAACGTTAGACCTCAAACATATGTGTAACTCCGTATATTACCAACACTGAATTATTTAATTTTACTTGCAAATGATGTCACATGCTTATAAATAGTGAGCAGGGCATATAATGGCCCGGAGTGGAGGATGTATAGGGAGTGCGAGTAACTTTTGTTGTTAGAGTATACTAACTTGAAACACTAACAAGACAATACTTAGTGTGTCACTGATTCCAAATCCATACAAAACACATATTTCAAGTCAAGGGTATAAGCCCTACAACTACTCTCATTAATATGGAGAAATACAGTAAAGTTACAAGTGTGTCAATCTGTAGCTAAAAAAAATCTACACAATTCCATTACTTTTCTTTGACTCCTTCTTTAATAAGGTGAAATTGTGGTTTGAGGCAATTTATTATGGATGATAATCACCAAACGAAAGAAGGAGTAATTTTGTTTTTGAGGGAGGAAGAAATACTAATTCGTAATTATCCACTAAAAGAATCATTTGCAGAAACCATTTTCTAACTTCACTTCCCTCAGTTACTTCCCTCTCACAACACGAAAATCGTCCGTCAAGAAGTTCACCCATTGCCACTCACCCTCGTTGCTGATGTTGCTACATTCTTTGGTGTTGCCATCGATGCCGATACACTCTTTGGCTTCGCCGCTTCTTCTTCCAAACTCCGTCGTGCGCCCTCAAATCAGATTACAACAGTCAAAGATAAACTTCGGCCTTCTCATTTTTTCCAACATCTGATCCTTTTGTTGTTGCAACACGGTGTGGAATTGTGGCCATTTAACCATGAATATCATCACTTCTACTTCCCACAAATCTTTCATAGTTTCAGCAACAACTACTCTATTTGAAGTCTTGGAGCAAAGTAACCTTTGATTTTATCCCCAAGCACCAAAGGATCGTAAATCACCAATCGAGTATCTGTAATTTCCAGTAATGCTCGGCTAATACTATGTATAGAGTGAAGGAGACTCTCGAACATCATTTGTAATGACTTTATTTGAAAATCCATATATACCAAGTGTTCACAGACCCTGTGCTATCTCCTCCATCTTTCCTATTCTCATTCCAGTTATCATTTTGAAAAACTGTTTTTCATTAAGTAATCCAACACAATCACACAAGTATTCTAGATAAGAAACATCTTTGGTTAACCCTAATCCACCATAACCTGATCTTGAATCAAGCAAAAACAACTCGATCTTGGATTTCCATTGTCGTGTTCTTTTATCTCTGGTTGGTATTTCTGCAATACTTCCTCAAATTTGCGCTTGTTATTTTGTTGATAATTATGGTATTTCGCAATATCTTTCATGTATATTGGGACTTCATGCTTCTATTTTGAATTTCTCTCTAGGGTTTTAGGGTTTTCTTGTTCTTTGGTGCTCCAATTGCGTACTTTATTGGACAAATTGTTACATTTTCTGGAGTTTTCTGATTTTATTCAACTTGTAATGTAATGAAAAATGTTTGAACTTTAAAGATTTCTCTAGAACACTGTTGATTTCTCTGGCGTATTTCATCGAGTAGGTGGCGGGTGGTTTTTCTAGGGAGATTGTGCCTTTTTGTGCTTTGATAGAAAGAGAGGAAAACAGCCTCAAATGTAGAAAACACTACAAACCTGTAGGGGGGTTTTTCTTCCGTTGGCACATTTGTATTTCCCCTACGGAAGGCTTTTGTATATTTTTGGATTTCGAAGGAGTCGCCACCAAACATTTTTAAGGGTCCCATTTGGAAAGACCAAAATTGACTCTATATCTGATAAGGCATTGAATCTTAGAAACGGATGGGTGAGATCCGGGCAAGGGAACGAGATGCTTATTCCGCGAACCTTAGAAATTTTATTCGAATGCATAGCATAAAACATTTTCGAAAAAACCCTAGTCATGACACTATGTGGGTTTGAATTTAGAACTTGCACAAATAGAGTTTCTACTTTTGTATCGTGACCACTTTGCTTTAAAGTTAACTTAAGGGAACCTAAGGCCGGTTTGTCCAAGAAATTATCTTTGTTAAGCGTGGTGTAACTTTGTATTTTGTTGTATTTAGCATGTGAGGTGATGAAAGCGATAAACAAGTAAAGCAACATCACAATAGAAAATAAGTGCGTAATTAGTAAAATACATCACCACCTAGAAAAGGACTAGGTGGGAAACCACATTGCCTAGAAGGACTAGGCAAGTAAAGTTGCATAAATAGTAAGTGCGGAATTGAAAGGTGCAACATTTAAAGGCATTATTGAAATTGCAATATTGAAGTGCATAATTGAACGGCATTATTGAAATTGTGATATTGAAGTGCGTAATTGAAAGGTGCGATATTGAAATTGAACTATTGAATTTGAGATCCGAACGCCAAACAACTTCTTAAGAATAAGTGCGTCCGACACAAATTCAAGTCTAAAAGTCTCAACGTTAGGTCAAGTTGCTCAACCCAAAGTGTCTTAGATGTTGGACATAGGAATTGAACTTAAAATATTGAATCTTTGAACATTAAACTTGTATATTGAAATAAGGAGTCTTGAATCTCAAAGATTAGACCTTTTAATGTTAAAAAGGTTTCATCTTTGATATGCTCCATGTATTGAAATGATTCTAGTTTAAGGAAGTGATTACAAACAACCTTAAACATCATTGAATCTTGAAATTTGGAAACTTGAACTTGAATATTGAAAAATGCGGTCTAGAATCTCAAAGATTAGACCTTGAAACATTAAAAAGGCCTCACCTCTGATTACTCCATGTTTTGGAAATGATTCTAGTTTAAGGAAGTGATTACAAACAACCTTAAACATCATTGAATCTTGAAATTTGGAAACTTGAACTTGAATATTGAAAAATGGAGTCTTGAATCTCAAACATTAGACCTTTAAACATTAAAAATGCCTCACCTTTGATTACTCCATGTTTTGGAAATGATTCTAGTTTAAGGAAGTGATTACAAACAACCTTAAACATCATTGAATCTTGAAACTTTGTATTTGTATCATAGAAAGTGTTGATTTTGTAAAAGTATGTGATTGTTGTAAGTGACACTTTTAAGAGTAAAAGTGCCAACTTTACTAATCATTTTGAAAGAGAAATTATAGAAACATAGTAGAGTAGGATTGGGATTCGGAAATACCTAGTTAGGTTTAGGCTAGAATTCCTCTTGGAGCTCCCAATTGCTTAGAAATTTGAGATTTGTATGGGATTTTTGAAGAGTTTGTATTTTGGATTTTGAGAGGCAATTTCAGAATTACGACGTTCTGGTTGTGAATTGCTGCCCTAAAATGATGGAAATTAGGGGTTTAAATAGGAAAATGAGAGGCTAAACGCCTGGTGACAGCTGCGCCCAGCGCCACGTCGGCGCCTGGCGCCGCTGACGTGGCACAGAAGACGCCAAGCAAGGACGAAGATGTCGTCCTTGCGTTTGGCTGGTAGTGGGTGTACCCTTTGTACGGATTGTACTGTTTTTTGGCACGTAGATTTGCTTGGTGGTTAAGAAAATTTGCGACTAAAAACTAGCTGTTTCTGTTTTTTGAATTCGGTTTTACGGGACGAGGCCCGACTTGCTCGGTTTTGTGGGTCGGTGCCCGAATTTGGATTGCTTAGTGTCATTTCGACTGCAAAAGGCCTTGTAAAACCAATGGAGTGGTCCATTAGGTGAGATTGTACTTGGATTATGAAATTGATTTTCTGAAATTGAATTTTGTACCGAGTTCCTTAAGGGGAACGATCTCAGGAATTGGACTTTGGATCTTTGATTTTGGAGTATGTCTTAGCAATTGGGACTCCCGCACGGAGTTTTTCCAACCACCTAGCAAAGACAATGGTATCCTCATCATCCCATTGGGGAGGCACGATTTAGGTGTCTACAAAACCCTAATGTAGTTTTACTCAATTTGAATTTGGGAATAAGAGATAGAAAAAATAAATTAAAAAGCACCATTCGTTCCGATTCATATTGTTGTAAAGTGACTAAGTTTGACTTGTTTCTTAACAGATCAATCCGGATCGTGTCTTCCTAGATGTGTGTTAGTTCTAATTTATTAATGTTACTCATATAGCTAATTGGTGGTAGATTGAAAGTTTGAGACTAGGATATATAGACTGCAGATAGGATTTTTATAATTTCTTTATGCATTTAATATGAAAACTTATCAGATAATCCATCGAAACTTTCTTTGTTTGAATAGTAATCACACCATTAAATATTATTTAGTATGGCTGTCTTTGGTTTCTGATACCTTTTCTACCCACAATAAGGCAGATCTTTGTGAAAAGGTAGTGATTGTTTATATCCTTGGTAAAAGAAAAGTGGTTATGTATACCTTTGTTTGGCAGACTTGGTGTTTGGTTTCTGACGTCTTAGATGTTCGATCTCGTTAAGCTTCAATTTAAATTGGGGATTGTTTGTTATTAGAAATCCCCATATCATTATGAAAAAATTGTCTTTAGGTTTATATCATCATTTTTACTGTTACTCTTTAAGTCATTTCTCTTAATCACAACTAGTTGTTATTAGGAAGTCATATGTGTTATCCTTTTTATACCTAGGTATGTACCATCATTGTTTTTCCATAATTGCCAATTATCATGAGTCTAATTTGTTTTTGTGTTGCTTTTTTTTAGATGTCATGCCATATTACTGTTACTCTTGTAAGAAAGTCTTTCCATACAAGGAGGGTTTCAATCAGCACAATAAACGAGTACATCGCAGTGAAAATGCAGTTTGTGGAGATTGTGAGTGTTGCTTCAAGGATAATGATCGTCTGTATGAACACAAGGAAGTTGCCAATCCTCGTCTGGAGGGAATCAACATTGACTAAATTTACATTACTTGGTTTCATTTTGACTGATAGTGATGCTCTTTCTCAAGCTTCAAACTTTTTCTACCCTTCAACATTTGCTCAATTTTACCTGGACCAACTGAATTCTGGTGAGAGACTAGGTATTCCAAAGAGTTAGATGTCTACTCCAATGGCACTATGAATAAGAGTAATAAGAACAAAAACATAACAAAAGAAACAAAGGAACTTGATGCTTACACAGCATCTTTTGGCTAAAGTGCTGATGAAATATTTAATGTTAGTCAATATGTGGAAATATATGATGTTATGGATGATTCATTCACCATGAAGCTCTGCACCTCTAACAAGACACATGTCCAAGAAGAACATGACTAGGACAGGGAGGTTGAAGATCACCAAACTCAAAAAAGAATTCAGGTATAATGTGTTCTTTAATTGAAGGGTGGAACACGTCTTTCCATTTTTTTTCCAGTGCTACTTATATGTTCGTGTAATTTAAAGTTTACTGTTTGGCTGACCCTTACTGTTCACCCTTGTAGACACCTACTTTTGTCCCTATTCCCGAAAGGGAAGGTTCGATGATGAGAACATATATCTCCACTTGGCAACGCATCTCCTATAACATAACGAATCTCGATCACCCTTTTTATTTCACCCAAACCTGCTATTTATAGAAACCTGCTAAAAATAGTAACTGCCGTAACGGGTAGTTGTTAAAAGTGGCAAGTCATAAAAGATAGAAACCTGTCAGAATTAGGTTTTTCACTCCAACATAAATCCTAAAAGAGATAGAATTTGCAAGAGGAATCCTATTCCTAGTATAATTCGAAAATAAAACGTATATATTGATTAAAATCCTAACGAACCTAGAGTTTGTAACGGGCCCAGACGCATTCCGTCATAAAGTTAATACGCACTAAAAGACTCGGATAAGTCTCAAACACTCCGGATTCTAAGAGTCCAAATCTGACAAAGAACTCGGCCCAAACATCATTTTCAACGCCCATCCCTGGGCGCTGAAATTGCCTGGATCCCATTTTCAACGCCCAGAGCTGGGAGCCGAAATCTTTGACGCCTAGCCCTGGGCGCTGAAAATACCTGGGTACGTGTTCTCTCCTAATTCTTCTTGGATTAGTGCTCTAAAATTCTATCTTTCCACGAACTCTTTTCTATAAATACAGCCCCAAATTCGACGTGAAAACAACACACAATTCATATTCTGAGTATTGACTCCAACCCCTAAGCCTAAGCCTAAGCCTCACGCTGCGAAATTAATCCCGCGTTCTGTCGCAATCGATCCAAAAATCGAACAGAACGTATCCTGTCCCTTGTAGCTGAAGAATTAAGCGCGGAAACTTGAGATTCGTTAAATAAAAGGAGAAATAGCAAAGCCAAAGTGGTTAGTTTTCTGAGAACCGTGACGCACCTCTCAAGGGTGCGTCGTAATGTGTCCCTTCGTATGATTTAATCGCTTTCCTCGCCCTTTTATAAAATTGTTAAAATATTAATCTGATTGTTCTATCAAGCCTAACAAAGATAATATCTTGGGAAATTGAACTATCATGCTAGGTCCCTTAAATCAATCTAAACAAGATAATCACGACCGATCTAGTATTATGTTTTGCATATTGTTAAAATCAATTCAGATTAGTTTAATAGTTAACGCATGTCCCTTCAATTATTTATGCTGAGCTAGTAAGGATATCATGCCTCTGGAGTTATCGAAGAGCTGTGAGGGGGTCGAAAAACAACGAGGCTAATGCGTGACCTCGTCCCTCGTGGGTGTGACGATTCTTTTTATTCAATCAAGTGTAATTGGATTTCCTGTGAGTATACACCCAATTGACTAGTAATATAGGAGTCGTCATTCAGTTTTTAACGACAATGAGAAAAACTGACAAAACCCGGTTATCGTGACATAAAGGGAGTGCAAATATGTTTGACCACGACGGCTGTAGGTTCCCTTGTGATCCTTGGTGTGGGGATCTCTCAACATACACCCGCAAGGTAGAGATTGATGGTTCGGGGGACTGTAACTACCGAGAGGAGTACTTCGCTCGTCGATAACTCTAGAGCCAGGATATCCTTACTAGCTCAGCATAAATAATTGAAGGGACATGCGTTAACTATTAAACTAATCTGAATTGATTTGAGCAATATGCAACATATAATACTAATTCGATCGTGATTATCTGATTTAAATAGCATTAAGGGACCTAGCATGATAATCCGATTTCCCAAAAATATTATATTTGTTAGGCGTGATAGAACAATCAGATTAGGTTAGTTTAACAGTTCATAAAAAGGGCGAGGAAAGCAGTTAAATCATCGAAAATGGACACATTACGACGCACCCTTGAGAGGTGCGTCACGGTTCTCAGAAAACTAACCACTTTGACTTTGCTATTTCTCCTTTTTATTTAACGAATCTCAATTATGGGACAGGATACGTTCTGTTCGATTGATGGATCGATTGCAACAGAACGCGTGAACAATTTCGCAGCGAGAGGCTTAGGCTAAGGGTTGGAGTCAATACTCAGAATATAATTATGTGTTGTGTGTGTTCCTTTCACGTCAAACTTAGGGGTCTATTTATAGGAAAAAGTGGCGTAGAAAGATAGTTTTTCAGGAATTTGAATACGAAATGGATTAGGAAAAGAATCCGTCCCAGGTATTTTCGGCGCCCAGCTCTGGGCGCTGGAATTTTCCGCGCCCAGGGCTGGGCGTTGAAAATAGGGTCTGGCAGAATTCTTTGTCAGATTGGACTCTAGAGTACGGAGTTCATTAAGAGACTTAATCTGAGTTATTTGGTGCGTATCAATTTACGACGGAATGCGTCTGGGCCCTTTACGAACTCTAGGTTCGTTATGAGTTTAATTAATACGTTAACTCTTTTATCGAACTGCGATAGGAATAGAATTCCTTTTACAATTTCTATCTCTTTTAGGATTTATGTTAGAGTGCAACACCTAATTCTGACAGGTTTCTATCATTTTATTCTTACTACTTTTAGCAACTACCCTTTACGGCAGTTACTATTTTTAGCAGGTTTCCATAAATAGCAGGTTTCTATAAATAGCAGGTTTCGGGTGAAATGGAAAGGGGAATTGAGATTCGTTATTTTATAGGAGATGCGTTGTCAAGTGGATATTTACGTTTTCATCATCGAACCTTTCCCTTTCGGGAATGGGGACAAAAGTAGGTGTCTACAGTTAGCCCCCACTTTGACTGAGTCTTGGAGTAAGACGATGGTCAAAGTATTAGACGGAGTGCGTCACACAAGCCATGGTATACGTGACCTGTTTTGCGAGGGTCTCACGAGCCCCCGAGTGATAACATTTGACTTAAGGGTCATCACTTGAAGTGTCGACATATCCCTCACGTGTTATTGGGATTTGTCAACTGATAGTATAGAAACTTCCTCACTTTGTCATTGGAAGGATCTAAAGGTGCGTAGAAACTCCCTCACTTTGTCATTGGGAGTAGCTACAGATGTTTTCGAAATCAAAGCTATAAAGTGTAATTGGGCCTGGCCAAGCCTAATCACGAGGTAAAAAAAGTTTTTAAAGATTCTCATTTTCAGGGCTAGCTAAACGAGAAAACCCCCTTGTTTTTATAGGACGTAAAACGAAGGAAAATCCAGCACCCTTGTTTTTATAGGACGTAAAACGAAGGAAAATCCAGCACCCTTGTTTTTATAGGACGTAAAACGAAGGAAAATCCAGCACCCTTGTTTTTATAGGACGTAAAACGAAGGAAAATCCAGCAAAAGTTATCGCTGCAGCGACTAAGGACCTGCGCGGTTTAATGGCGCAGACCCCGCCGGCTAAAGATGGCGAGCCTGTCCGCTAAGGGTGGACACCCCGTCCGATAGAAGTGGACGAATCTGTTTTTGAAATTTGAAAATAAGGACCTACGCGGTTTGTGACGTAGACCACGCCGGCTAAAGATGGCGAACCTTGTCCGCTAAGGGTGGACACCCCGTCCGATAGAAGTGGACGAATCTATTTTGAAATTTGTTTTTCTTTTTTGAAAATAAGGACCTACGCGGTTAGTGACGTAGACCCCGCCGGCTGAAGATGGCGAGCCTATTTTAAATTTGAAGACTTTATTTTTGTCGAAAACTGAGGACCTGCGCGCCTAGTGACGCAGACCCCGCCCGCTGAAGGTGGGCGAGCCCTGTCCGCTAAGGGTGGACGCCCCGCTCGCTGGAGGTGAGCGAACCTGAATTCGTCTTTTCGATTTGGGATTCGTGTGCCGCGATCTTGCCCGATTGAGGTGGGCAAGTCCCTATTTCATTTCTTTTCTTGTGATTTCTTTTGAGAATTTCTTTTCATTTATTCTTGCAGGAGCGAATTCTTTCGAGGGATGCTCGGATTTAGTTGCAACCTGAATGTGGGTTGACAACATGCTTAGACGGACCATTGTCTTGTGGTCATCATCCTTTATGGTTTTGAGTTAGTCCTTACGGCTCAATTTTGCCACTACCTGGGTCCTTGATTAGGGGACTATGTATAGGTATCAACGGTGACCTTTGTCTTGAGGTCGTAAACCGGTTTATTTTTTATTTTTTGAGACATCCAAACACGGGACTTCGTATAGCGTAGTCTGGGAATATTGTTTTTAACTTTGCACACTTTCTTTTGAAATATATATTTTCTTTCGAGGCCCCAAGCACTCGTGCTTGACGGTCATTTTTTGTCAAAGAGGTTCCTACGCATTTCGTAATGTCTTTGATCGTGTTTGGGATCGTGCTCGTAAGTGCGAGCGATCTTTGTAGTGGTGTGCTACTTTGACAAAGTCGTGAGGTGCGACTTTCGGCAAGGAAATCGGTAATTTTCGAGTCAAATGGATGCGGCAGGGCCCAATAGAAATTAGGGCCTTTTTTGAGCCTGGGTTTATTTTCGGCGCCCAGGCCTGGGCGTCGAAATAATTCACGCCCAGGTGGGGCGTTGAAAGTGTTGTTTGGGCAGGTCTTTTGATGACACAGTTGGCCTCTTGCTCATTCGTTTATTTCACTTGGAAGTTCTATGTATTCTCTTGTCTTTTTGTTTTTTTTCTTTATTTTTAGAACGTGATGATTTTCTTGAGAAGCCGTAGCCGATTGGTGGACTACGGTGCTTGTCTCTTTGGGGCGATTATTTTAAGGAACTGTTGCTCTTAAGGTGTACAATTATTGCAATAGTTGGGCGAGTCTATATGGCCCGAGGAACATACCTTGAGGCGTAAGACTTTGACCGCTCTTTTTGTTGTATATTTTTCCTTTTAAACGCGTTCGTGAATGTTCGATACTTAGAATGATGATATGTACGTGCGAACGAGCGTTCATAGAATGGCCGTTGTGTGCGGTTCCATTAATCAATTTTGCTTGAATCATTTTTTTTTAGCAATGACTGATTTCGAATAGTTTGCTTAGAAGCTTAGTAGGGTTCAGGCCTATTCACGAGGTGGGCTCAAACATCGTGCCCTTTCGATTGTTCAAACATTTGCTTCGAGATTTTTTTTTTTTATTATTTTGCTATGGTTGTTTCGTAGCTTGGAGCCCCCAAGTATGCATGTTGGAATGCTTCCTTTTGGCGTACGATTTTTGCAGGTTCTTTCGAGAAAGATGCCCTGGGGTTCCGCTCGTGTAGGTGCGAGCTATCCCTTCCGTGATAGGTAATATTATGCTACCTTTAATCCTTAATGTAGAAGTCGTGTGGCTTGCATTTTGAATTTGGGCGATAAGTAGTCTTTGCCTCTTTTGCACATGCTCTTTGGTCGTGCCTACATCAGTGCAATATGCCTTACCCTCCTTTTTTAGACTTGTACCGTGGGATGGTTTAACTTATGGTGCGATGTATGCTTGTGTGGCCTAACGGCGTGTCTTAGAACATTTCTCCAGGTGTTGGGATATCATTGCATTGGATCACGCCTCGTTCAGGTGCTCGAACAAGTGTAGCACCTTTTGCGTTGGTTTGCACGGCTTATTACTTCGTTCGATGCGAGGATTCATAGGTGTTTCTTTCTTATTTTTATGTCTGGGAAAAACTTGGTTAGCAGAAAGAATCAGCGCCCAGGCTGGGGCGTTAAAGATATCGGTGCCCAGCTCTGGGCGTTGAAAATGATTTCTGGGCAGAATTTTGACAGTTCTTTTTCTTTCCTGATTTTTTTCTTTCGCTTTTGCTTTGGAACGATGTAGACTGTGTAACGGACGCTTTATAGGGCGAGCGTTATGTGCAGTGGTTTGATCGGAGTTTTGGTGACTCGCGATTTTCAGTTACCCTTGTTAGTGGGGTGACTTTATATATTCTAAGTAATGCTTTAGAATTTGGGAGGGGTTGTAGCCATTCTAAGGTTCGTTTTGCACGATTAAAGCTTAGGATTGTGCCCCTATGATGTATGTATAGCATCGGCTTCGAGAATTTGCGATAAAATCGTCATTTCGAGCATTTTTAGAGTGTTTTTCTCAAGCCCCCAATTGTAGCTACGGGATTGGCTTGGTGCTATAATGCTTTGCATACATTTTTATGTATTCATGGTGACATGGATCATGAATAGTTTGAACCAGACTCGTTTAGTGCGAGGTACGTTCGACTAGTGATTTTGCTGCTTCTCTTGTAAATGTCGTATTGTGCGACATTGCCATGGTCAAGGTAGTCACATGTTGAAGTGTGCCTTGTCCAAAAGCTAGGTGCCTTTATTTACCCATAATCATATTTGGAAATCTCTTGCAACATTAAGATAAACGCATGCTTAGCTTAAACCAACGACTCTTTATTATGTTCGAAAAAGTCTTTAAAAATCATTTGAAAATTATTTAAAATCCGAGTCCTGCTGTGTGCAATCCGAGGTGTCCTAAGTAGGCTGACTTATGGAAGGGTTCGTACAGGATTACATGAGTGAATCAAAATACTGTTACGATTTTTGGAATGCTGTCTAAGGATTTGCTGGAAGCCAGGGTGCAGGCGTCAAGATATTACTTATGCCCGTTTGGCATATGCTTTAGGCTTTTAGGGCCATCTTTTCCATAATTGCGGGAATATAAACCGTTTTCAAATTGACTTAGATTTACTTGGTGTATGTCTGCACAAAAGGTCAAGGTATACTTAGTTCTTTCCCTAGATCTTTCATTTCAATTTTTAGCCCCCCAGTTGCTGTTATGTCTTCCCATTAATAATGCTTTTAGATTTCGATTTTAGATGCCCGTGTCATATGTCTGAGTAGGGTGAGCCTTGGTTAAGTGCCAAGTCCTATTGACAATGTCTGATTTTTTTTTCAAAGGGGATTCGCAAGCATTTGAATGAACGGGTGCCCTGAGTTCGAAGGAACGATGGGGCGACGTCGTAGAACAATCCTCTTTATTGCAAGATTACCGCCTTTATTACTTGTTGGCGATTATGACTGTGTCTAGTTGTGAAAGAAGGTGTTTAAGTGAGTTAGTTCGCTTTAGGGAGGGTCAAGTCGAGTATTTTAGAGGTCATGGACGCTTGCGCCAGCCCCCATTTAATTGAGGCAAAGCGATCTTTTGAGTCTTGGCTAAGTGCCTAGGAGTGTGAGTGCTCCTTCTGGCAAGGGTACGTGCCCTTATTATTCTTCGATGTGTGCTCATTTTGGCATCTTTGATGACTTGGATTCTTCCTTTGACTCAAATTTTCTTTCGACTTGGATTGCAAGTAATTAAATTTCAATAAGGGACAGAAAATTTTTTATTCTTGTTTTTCTATAGGCTTTAACATTTTTGCAAATTGGTTGGACCGAATCATAGATTGCCTACGTATCCGCCTTAAATAGATTTAATTTGGAATCAGGTCTTGCGTAGTTCTTAGCCTAGAAAATGGTTTTTTAGAATGCCGATTTTAAACAAGTACGTTCTGAGGTGGAAACATATTATTTGAAACGGTAGAATAAGTAAAGTTTATTATTATTTAAATCTGCTGCCAAAAATTTGTTTTATATTTTTTTTGAGTACATGTATTTTTTGGTGGTACGTATACGTGCTGTACCCCTCCAAGTGTTCGTTATTTTTCCGTGCATGTGCGGATAAAATGACGAGCACTTCTGGACAAAATTTTAGCAATCAGAGAGATTCAGCGCCCAGGCTGAGGCGCTAAAGATTCCGGCGCCCAGCTCTGGGCGCTGAAAACTATTTCTGGGCGGATCTTTTTTTTTTGGTGCGCTAAATGCTTCTTTTCTCTTTAGACTAACTTTAGAGGCGCTTTGCAAAGTTTCTTTTTTATTATTTATTATCTTTTTGTACTTTTCATTTGTCTTCTTTTCCTTACTCGTGGCTCAAGACGGTTTGAAAGATGGGTTGAATGAGATAGGATAATTTGTATAGGTATTGGTCAAGCATGAGGATTATATCTGCTAGGGCTCACAATCTGCAACCTCAAGCTAGTGTCACGAGTTTACATCAATCAAGGCCAATGAGTAGCATGAGGACAGCTCAAGGGTATATCAACAGGATGTATCCACACAAGTTATATGGTCATTATGCTAATGGTGGTGTAAGAATAGGTTTTGGAAATAATGGGTATGACGCACGTGTCAATGGCCGTGCGTGGTTTGCGGTTGACAACAAGTTCAAGAACAAGAGTTGAGGTAATGGTTTCTTGGGTTATGGCAATGAGAACATGGATGGGTTAAATGAGCTGAACAGGGGCCCCAGAGCGAAGGTGTCTAAGAACGCAAGGATTGGAAAGGGTAGACATCGTAGAATTTTATGTTTTGGATTGGTCGACTCAATTCATTTCCTTCGTTTACTTGGGTAAATTTCGCACTTTGGGAGGTACGGGCTAAGTATTTCATGGCTCGCTCTTTTCGCTCTCCCTTTTCTCTTTCTATTTTTTCTTTCTTTTTTCTTGGGATTCCTCCCCAACATAAATTCTTCAATTTTTAATTTGGGCGAAAAGGTAGATGGTTGTGGTCTTTGAGTCACGAGGCGAGACTGAGTGAGCCTCGTTTGGTAGGCCTATAGTGGACCTTTAATTTTAGTAGGCCTAGGGTGGACCTTTAAATTGTCTTACTTTGCAAGCGTATTTAGTCGTTTCTTAAAATATGCAAATAGCGTAGATTCAAAATGTTGTTTTTACCTTATTGAATTTTAACAAAAGAATTACATCGAAAGTAATTTTTTGTTTCTTTTCAGATTCTAGTTTCTGGGATTTAATTGGAAGTTGTGATTTAGACTCAAACTTTCATTAATCTTTCTGATTATAACCCGTGTATGAATACAAGGAGGTGGCCTAGACTCAAAATAATGACGTGGAGTAAGCCTATAATACTTGACCAAGCAACTCTCAGACTTAGGCTAATTTGACCATAACTTTTGTTGGTTGACACTTTAGATTTTAACCCTTGAGTGTTCATTTGTCATGCGACATTTTGTTTAATGTTGGCAAGGTAGTTAATTGGGGAGATCGAATTTTTATTTTTGCAAGACTAGAATCATTAGTGCGGCTTCTCTCTTAGTGTGTATTGCTTTACCCCAATGGTAGCCCGGTATGCCGATTTGGGTATTTTCATGGTTGGTCATGTTGCATTCATGGAAAATCTTTTAGTCCGTACTTAGGAGTATTTCAAGGAGCGAGTGGCTCGAGAGGACTATGATAGTCGCGACCCAATGTGATCATAAGCCTTGAGGCCATTAATTTTTCTTGCCAATGGTATTGACACCTTAGGTTCACTTTGGGGTTGTGCGACTATGGGGGATGATTTCCAGAATGTGACTGTTTCCATTTTGCAAATACTATAGTATATTCTTTTTATTGGTGAGAGAGTATTGACGCCGTGGATTCTTAGCAAGGGATGACAATTACATATGGGTGCTTATTGATTTAAATGTTAGGAGGGGAGACTCAATATGGTTTAACCTTTTAACTTGCAGAACGACACCAAGCATTGAGACCGATTCTATGGATAAGACAACTAAGACAGAGGATTTAGATTGTACTTTGGCATATTCTAGTCTAGACTCGGATTTATTTTTTTATTCGAACATTATTTTTCTTGAAGACTCTATTTGAACATTATTTTTTGAATACTTTGCCCATGTGATATTCATAGTTATTAGCATGTTCGGTTTTGGTGCCGAGCATTGTCGTCGTAGGAGGCCTAACATCGACACAAAGAATTATTTGTTTTTATTTTTTAGTCGCTTTTAGAATCGAGTGCCTTTTCATACGCCCTCGCAGCAATTTTTTTCGAAAAGTTTTTTTTTTTGCTACGTATATTTTTTATGCGCGGGCACCGAGGCTGCTGTGCCTGACCAAAAGGCCAGGCAGCAACTTCAGCGCCCAGCAGTGGGCGTGAGAAATTTCGGCGCCCAGCCAGGGGCGTTGAAAATGCGTCCCTGTCTGGTTCTCGTTTTCTGTTTGCGTCTACTTGTGTTTATGCGACTTCGATTTGCGTGCTTGCCTAATAACGTCCTTTACGCATAACAGCGTTTGTGGGATTCGTTACAGGCCGTCCCGAGCGTCGCTTATTTTTGTGGCGATCATTCGGGCTTGCGGAACACGTGTTTTGGTATAACTCTTTGGCGAATTAGTCTATGAATGTTTGGGCAATTTTTAAGGTCGTTGGTTTTCTAGGATAGTTTGTCGCACACAATCACATATTTCGCTACACATAACTACATTACAAACATGGATTTGAAAATTAAATATGCCACGTAGTTTATGATAGGCTTCTATGGGTAGTTTATTTGCGCCTGGCTTGGTACCGCTTCTATCGTAGATCCAACACATGCCCCGGTCGAGGTAGTGTCTTCAACAGACGAATTTCGCTCAAGAGGCCAACCCGCAAGTGCAAGCCAAGGGGGCATGCAGGCGAGAGGGACCTAATGAGCGAGCGATTGGGTTCGGGATAGGTGTACTACCTGCACAAGTACCGAGTGGGAAACATGCGCGGCGTAAGCACCCCCCTATTGGCGGAAAAAGGTATCCTTAGTCCCAACTCCCGAGGGAGCCGAGATTCGTTATGCTGTTCTGCCCGTTCACATTAATATGCTGATTTTCAGGTCGTCCCAACTTGATGGGAAAATAAACGCGGGGTAGGATCGTTTCACCCTTCGGCTATTTTGATTACCTACAAGCACGAGTATTTCCTTCACTATCCCCAGTGGAGTCGCCACTGTGAGGGGGTCGAAAAAGCACGAGGCTAATGCGTGACCTCGTCCCTCGTGGGTGTGACGATTCTTTTTATTCAATCAAGTGTAATTGGATTTCCTGTGAGTATACACCCAATTGACTAGTAATATAGGAGTCGCCATTCAGTTTTTAACGACAATGAGAAAAACTGACAAAACCCGGTTATCGTGACATAAAGGGAGTGCAAATATGTTTGACCACGACGGCCGTAGGTTCCCTTGTGATCCTTGGTGTGGGGATCTCTCAACATACACCCGCAAGGTAGAGATTGAGGGTTTGGGGGACTGTAACTACCGAGAGGAGTATTTCGCTCGTCGATAACTCCAGAGCCAGGATATCCTTACTAGCTCAGCATAAATAATTGAAGGGACATGCGTTAACTATTAAACTAATCTGAATTGATTTTAGCAATATGCAACATATAATACTAATTCGATCGTGATTATCTGATTTAAATAGCATTAAGGGACCTAGCATGATAATCCGATTTCCCAAAAATATTATATTTGTTAGGCGTGATAGAACAATCCGATTAGGTTAGTTTAACAGTTCATAAAAAGGGCGAGGAAAGCAGTTAAATCATCGAAAAGGGACACATTACGACGCACCCTTGAGAGGTGCGTCACGGTTCTCAGAAAACTAACCACTTTGACTTTGCTATTTCTCCTTTTTATTTAACGAATCTCAATTATGGGACAGGATACGTTCTGTTCGATTGATGGATCGATTGCGACAGAACGCGTGAACAATTTCGCAGCGAGAGGCTTAGGCTAAGGGTTGGAGTCAATACTCAGAATATAATTATGTGTTGTGTGTGTTCCTTTCACTTCAAACTTAGGGGTCTATTTATAGGAAAAAGTGGCGTAGAAAGATAGTTTTTCAGGAATTTGAATACGAAATGGGTTAGGAAAAGAATCCGTCCCAGGTATTTTCGGCGCCCAGCTCTGGGCGCTGGAATTTTCCGCGCCCAGGGCTGGGCGTTGAAAATAGGGTCTGGCAGAATTCTTTGTCAGATTGGACTCTAGAGTACGGAGTTCATTAAGAGACTTAATCCGAGTTATTTGGTGCGTATCAATTTACGACGGAATGCGTCTGGGCCCTTTACGAACTCTAGATTCGTTATGAGTTTAATTAATACGTTAACTCTTTTATCGAACTGCGATAGGAATAGAATTCCTTTTACAATTTCTATCTCTTTTAGGATTTATGTTGGAGTGCAACACCTAATTCTGACAGGTTTCTATCATTTTATTCTTACTACTTTTAGCAACTACCCTTTACGGCAGTTACTATTTTTAGCAGGTTTCCATAAATAGCAGGTTTCTATAAATAGCAGGTTTCGGGTGAAATGGAAAGGGGAATTGAGATTCGTTATTTTATAGGAGATGCGTTGTCAAGTGGAGATTTACGTTTTCATCATCGAACCTTTCCCTTTCGGGAATGGGGACAAAAGTAGGTGTCTACAAGAGCGAGTACTCCTCTCGGTAGTTACAGTCCCCCGAACCCTCAATCTCTACCTTGCGGGTGTATGTTGAGAGATCCCCACACCAGGGATCACAAGGGAACCTATGGCCGTCGTGGTCAAACATAATTGCACTCCCTTTATGTCACGATAACCGGGTTTTGTCAGTTTTTCTCATTGTCGTTAAAAACTGAATGGCGACTCCTATATTACTAGTCAATTGGGTGTAAACTCACAGGAAATCCAATTACACTTGATTTGACAAAAAGAAACGTCACGCCCATGAGGGACGAGGTCACGCATTAGCCTCGTGCTTTTTCGACCCCCTCACAGTGGCGACTCCGCTGGGGATAGTGAAGGAAATACTCGTGCTCGTAGGTAATCAAAATAGCCGAAGGGTGAAACGATCCTACCCCGCGTTTATTTCCCCATCAAGTTGGGACGACCTGAAAATCAGCATATTAATGTGAACGGACAGAACCGCATGACGAATCTTGGCTCCCTTGGGATGTTTCATCTCGGGAGTTGAGACTAAGGATACCCATCGCCAACCGGGGGGTGCATACGCTTCGAATGTTGTCCACTCGGCACTTTCGCTAGTAGTACACCCGTCCCAAACCCAATCGCTCGCTCACTAGGTCCCTCTCATTGGTGCATGCCCCCTTGGCTTACATCGTGATTGTCCTCTTGGGCGAAATTCGTCTGTTGAAGGCACTACCTCGACCGGGGCATGTGTTGGATCTGCGATAGAAGCGGTACCAAGCCGGCGCAAATACTACCCATAGAAGCCTATCATAAACTACATGACATATTATTATTTTGCCTCATGGTGTAATGTTAGTTATGTGTAGCGAATTATGTGATTGTGTGTGACATATAATGCTAAAAAACCAAAGACCTTAAAAATTGCCCAAACATTCATAAACCAATTGGCCAAAGAGTTATACCAAGATACGTGTTCCGCAACCCCGAACGATCGCCACAAAAATAAGCGACGCTCAGGAGGGCCCGTAACGAATCCCACAACGCTGCACAACGCGTAAAGGACGTTATTAGGCAAGCACGCAAAATTAAGTCGTATATAAAAAAAAAATATACGCGAACAGAATACGAGTACCAGTCAGGGACGCATTTTCAGCGCCCCTGGCTGGGCGCCAAATATTCTCACGCCCAGCGCCGGGCGCTGAAGTTGCTGCCTGGCCTTTTGGTCAGGCACAGCAGCCTCGGCGCCCGCGCATAAAAAAAACGTAGCAGTAAAAGAAAATTCGTGAAAATTGCTGCAAGGACGTATGAAAAGGCACTCGATTCTAAAGGCGGCTTAAAAAAAATAAAAAAATAAATAAAAAAAAAAATCTTTGTGTCGTTGTTAGGCCTCCTATGACGACAATGTTCGGCACCAAAACTGAGCATGCTAATTAAATGACCTTGAATGTCACATGGGCAAAGTATTCAAAAAATGATGTTCAAATAAAGTTTTCAAGGAAAAATAATGTTCAAATAAAAAATAAATAAATCCGAGTCTAGACTAGGCTATGCGAAAGTACAATCTAAATCCTAAGTCTTAGTTGTCTTATACATAGAACTGGTCCTAATGCTTGGTGTCGTTTTGCAAGTTAAAAGGTTAAACCATATTGAGTCTCCCTTCCTAACATTTAAAGGAAATCAATAAGCACCCATATGTAATTGTCATCCCTTGCTAAGAATCTACGGCCTCAATACTCTCTCTCACCAATAAAAAAAATATTATGTAATTCAAGTATTTGCAAAATGGAAACAGTCACATTCTGAAAATCATTCCTCCATAGTCGCACAACCCCCAAAGTGAGCCTAAGGTGTCAATACCATTGGCAAAAAAAAAAATTAATGGCCTCAAGGCTTATGATCACATTGGGTCACGACTATCATAGTCCTCTCGAGCCACTCGCTCCTTGAAGTACTCCTAAGTACGGACTAAAAGATTTTCCATGAATGCAACATGATGAACCATGAAAATACCCAAATCGGCATGCCATAAGGCTACCATTGGGGTAAAGCAATACACACTAAGAGGGAAGCCGCACTAATGATTCTAGTCTTGTAAAAATGAAAATTCGATCTCCCCAACTAACTACCTTGCCAACATTAAGCAAAATGGCGCATGACAAATGAACACCCAAGGGTTAAAATCTAAAGTGTCAACTAACGAAAGTTATGGTCCAATTACTCTAAGTCTGAAAGTTGCTTGGTCAAGCATTATAGGCTTACGCCACGTCATTATTTTGAGTCTAGGCCACCTCCTTGTATTCATACACGGGTTATAATCAGAAAAATTAATGAAAGTTTGAGTCTAAATCACAACTTCCAATTAAATCCCGGAAACCGGAATCTGAAAAGAAACAAAAAAATTATTTTCGATGTAATTCTTTCGTTAAATTTCAATAAAGTAAAAACAACATTTTGAATCTACGCTATTTGCACATTTTAGAAAACGACTAAATACGCTTGCAAAGTAAGTCAATTTAAAGGTCCACCTTAGGCCTACTAAAATTAAAGGTCCACCCTAGGCCTACTAAAATTAAAGGTCCACTATAGGCCTACCAAACGAGGCTCACTCAGTCTCGCCTCGTGACTCAAAGACCACAACCATCTACCTTTTAGCCCAAATAAAAAAAATTGAAGGATTTATGTTGAGGAGAAATCCCAAGCAAAAAGAAAAAAAAGAGAAAGAGAAAAGGGAGAGCGAAAAGGGCGAGCCATGAAATACTTAAAGAGAAAAGGGAGAGAGAAAAGAGCGAGCCATACTTAGCCCGTACCTCCCAAAGTGCAAAATTTACCCAAGTAAACGAAGGAAAAGAATTGAGTCAACCAATCCAAATCATGCCACAAAAACTACATAAAGTTCTACGATGTCTACCCTTTCCAATCCTTATGTTCTTAGACGCCTTCGCTCTGGGGCCCCTGTTCAGCTCATTTAACCCATCCATGTTCTCATCGCCATAACCCAAGAAACCATTACCTCGACTCTTGTTCTTGAACTTGTTATCAACTGCAAACCACGTACGGCCATTGACACGTGCGTCATACCCATTATTTCCAAAGTCCAAATCTGCTCTTACACCACCATTAGTATAATGACCATATAACTTGTTTGGATACATCCTTGAGCCGTCCCCATGTTACTCATTGGCCTTGTTTGATGTAAACTCATGACACTAGCACGAGGCTGCAAATTGTGAGTACTAGCAGATGTAACCCCCAAGCTTGACTAATACCTATACAAATTATCCTATCTCATTCGACCCGTCTTTCAAGCCGTCTTGAGTCACGAATAAAAAAAGAAGACAAATGAAAAGTACAAATAAAAAATAAAAAATAATAAAAGGCAAACTTTGCAAAGCGCCTTTAAAAGTTCGTCTAAAAAGAAAAAGAAGCATTTAGCGCACAAAAAAGATTCGCAAATATTTGGCATGAAACGAAAAGGAGCAGCGCAAAAAGGCAACCCAGAACACGCTTTCAACGCCCAGACCTGGGCGCCGAAAATAATAGCGCCCAGCCCTGGGCGCCGAAAATAATAGCGCCCAGCCCTGGGCGCCGTTCTTGCTTTTCAACTCCCAATTCCTAAAAGTGTTCGTATATTTTCCTATATACATGCGAAAGAATAACGATGTAACACCCCGACAATTCCCATTTTCTAAAATAACCCTTTTTGAATATAACTGTAGGGAATTGTCAAAGTATTATTATAATAGCCCAAAATTTTAAGCAGCTTATAAATAATTGTTAAGTTTATTTTATTAGCTAAATTACATATTAATATTTCCCATTAAATGTGTTTAAGGAAAATAAAACAAATAAATAAATAAACTATTTTCCTATATAATTGATAATGTACTTTACTCTTTTAATTTAATCAAAATAATGAGCCAAGTCAAAATTTAATTTTTCTTTTCTCATTTTCTCTCTCTATGCTTGTCATTTGGGAGGAATGCCAACACACTACCATATCCTTGTTGTCAAGTTTGTATTGTGCCAAGCTAACCCCCATTTCAATTAGTTTCCTTCTATTTTCTGTAAGTTGGAGCCACCACCACCTTTAAGGAAGAAGAACCCATGTCCTATTCTAGTCGCTTTAGCTTGGTTTTTTTTTCAGTCACAATATTTGTTTCCTCCAATTACACCATCTTCCATTTTATATTTTCTCATGCTTTCTTCATTAAAGTTGAAGATATCTTCGAGATACTCAGTTTAGGATCAAAAATCACTCAATTCGGAATTGTATCCTAAGAGCTATGCTCTCTACTAACTCACTGTTGATGCAACCTGTTTATGTTGCCGCTGCTTCTGTTTCGTGAAATTACTACAACATGCGTTCAGATTTTACCAATAGTTTCTTCACGAAAGTTGTAGCCTTTGAAAAGTTAACCAATTTAGGCTCAAGAATTACTCAATTCGGAATCCTGAGCTAGGAGATACGGTCTTCCGAAACTCACAGATGTTGCTGCCAACGTGTTATTGCTATTGCTCTTAATTTCGTCCTTGTTAGTTCTCACTTCCACCGCTTCTTAATTGCGTTGTTAGCTTCTCAATGAAAAGGATGGTGATGGAGTAAAGTTAAGGAATTCAAATGGAGTTGATAATCGGGGAAGCTAGATGGCATGTACTCTTGAAAATTATTTGCGGAAGTGATGTTGATTAAGGTACACATTGTCCATCCATTTTTCTAAAAGTTGGCTTTTGTTTCCTGGATTTTAAAAATTATATGATTCACATTTAAGAATAAAATTTTGATTTATGTTCAAGTACTATGTTGTTGTGATTTGGAATTTGAGATTTTGGAAAGAAAGTATGAAATGTACATTTATTTTAACATTTCAAAGAACTTCCTATTTTGATTCAAATGTGAAATATATGATTGATATGAATGTGCGAATTGTGAAAGCTTGAGTGTGAGATTTGTGAAAAGTAACGTGTGTCTTGGTATATGATCGGTGTCAGATTTTGTTGAAAATATTTATGCCTATATAAGAATGATATGGGTTGTGAAGTTATTAGTCATTTGCATTGCGGAAAGCTATGGGCAAGCCTATGCTAGTGTAATTATGTTGGTATGTTTGATAAATAGTGTTTGAGCCTCTTTCTAAGTATTCGAGCTATGGCGTGACAAATTTTGAAATAACCTACGGAGTACATGATTACAAAATTATAAGTATGTGACTCATATATATTGACCTATTTTTGGGATTAATAAGGTTTATCAAGAACTACCAGTTGACCCATACGTGAGAGATAGATTTCTTTTGTACTCTTTGTTTTCTTTAACCATTATTTGAGCCATAAAATTTTATAACAAGATCTACAAATTATTTTTATGAGACTATTATTTTCTTTATTTATGTTATGATTAAAGTTATCGCTAAACGATGGTTTCACCAATATACCAGTTATTGTATGATTTTAGTTCGAATATGACGAAAATGATTGGTTACAACGAAAAACATTTTTGAAATAAGTTTTATGATTTGAGTAATCATAGGAAGTAAACTAATTGATCTTCTAGAATCTAGTTTTTGAACTACTCAACATATTATGTATTTTAATTAATTACTTGATTTTCCAAATTATGAAGTATTACCTATATTTAGCAAGTTATCCTTTATCGAGTTGGGAAGCTCAACATTTTATTAAATTATTTCGTTTGAGATCTTTATATGGTTTTCTATAAAGAGTATATTTGAAATTGAAAGACCAAGATTATTCTTGAAAAAGATAAAATAATATAAATAATTTATATTTCAATACGATTAAATTGTGGATTTATATATCGTTTTATACTTTAACCCTAATGAGAATTACTTATAAGATCTATGTTACAATGTTGAGAACGTAACCATGTGCGATTGAGCATGAAGTCAAGTTTGACTAGAACGGATTGAGCTTTGGGGTATAGTATTTTATTGAGAAGCCAGATTCATTTAGGACTACTTACAAGTGATCAGACTTTATGAAGATTATGCAATTAAAGGATATGAGCTTATTATGCTATTGCGATTATAAGCTAATGGTTTAGGGGTGTGATCTTTGTGTTATAAACCAAATTGATTGAGCAATTGTGTACTTCAAATTAAGGGTTTCTATGGATTAACAGTGAGTTTGGAAATTTGAGCTGAAGAGTATGATTTGTGATAAGCTTAAGGAATTTGAATTTTCCCTAAAGTTTAATTTGTACTCGGGTGCGGTTAAGAGTGCAGAAACTTATATAATACTATGTTTAAAATTGTTTTTCAAAGCATCACGTATACGGAATTTGTGAAAAGTTATGAGTAATTCAATTTGATCTTTAAGCGAATATATTGAATTTTGTATAAGTATGGTTTGTGCCAAGATTTTTAATTGTGTTTACTTCAGATGTAATTTGGTTTTTGATACAAGCCTTTGAAGAATTATATTATTATATTGCTTAAATTTGTTAAATTAGCTTTCAAATTGTTTTAGTGGGGAAGAAGGCGTTAACAACGGCCATGAACAACACTTGTGTATTTGTGTGTGATCTGTGTAAATGCACATCTGTGCATCTGTGTAAATGTACATATGTACATCTGTGTGGGGACATGTCCTAAAAGTCTTGCAAGCATGTGTATGTGTATGTGTGTGGGGTGACGACCCCTAAAAGTATAGAGGTTGTGGTTGAACAACCCCTCTCTATTCGTGTTCTCTTCCCCCATTTAGTATATGAGTTTTAAAGACAAAATATGTTCGATTTTGCTAGAATAAACAAATATTGTGGAAGAATTGAAATGTGTGTGTGTTTTGAAATATCAAACTTATATTGTATGCAGAATTCTATGTATGCTTTTGATATGTTATCTATTTTTCATAAAAACAGTTTATGGAAGTAGTATAATTATAGAGATTGAATTTGGAAATTTGTCGTGATGAATCAAAGATGGAGTCCTAGTACTTTTTTTTTTAAAAGACATATATTCAAGAGAATCACATCTTGGTGTGAGAAGTAAGACATAGAGGACGTGAATATACATTATGATGAATATTACTCTTGGAGCAATACTAGAATTTATGTTAGATTATATGAGAATCATGAGAATTGGGTTAAGAAACTAAGTTGGATATTCTGTAAGGTGTATAATAGGTACCAATCTTCGTAAGTGTTATATGAATTGGTGGATGTTATGAGTAATACAATCTTCAAAATATGTGAGCATAAGTCAATAGTCTTGCCTTGTTTGTTGATCAAATTTGTAAGTTTTTATTCAAAGTTTTCATGTGAAATTCTTAAAGTTATTGCACTTTGGTTACCGAGCTTAACTTAAAGTACAATTTTATTCGTATCGCACTAATTTTAAGTTTGAAATAAGTAAATCATGATATTATGTTTTTAGCTGCTAAATTGAGTTTCAGGTTGGACAATATGTACTCAGTTTTCCTGACTTTGTTCTTTGAACCTGTCCTGGTGGGGCAGAGTCCTATTTAGTGATTTTGCAGGTTTAGTAAACATAAAGTTGAATCAAGGATCGTGAATGGAAAAGAGAAGTGCTAGCGGGGTTGTATGAATAAGGTTGTGATAGTTTTATTTCGAGTATTTTGTAGTTAATTATGAGAGTTGATGACGAGACTATTTTAATTCCTTGTGGATTAAGATTTAAGTTTTATTAATGTCTAATAAGTTATTCTAAATAGCATCTCCTTAAGTGTGGGCTGTTACAATTATCGCCCGTGTGAAAACGTAACGGCTTATTCAGAATTTTGCAGCGGAAAACATAAAACTAACTTTTAGGTTCATAAATAATCTTATTACATATTAGGTCCAAAACCAATTAACTGAAATAAGGAAATACGAATAGTACGACAAATTTCAAATTTAAGTTAACAAACCAAATCACTTAATAAAGCAAATATAACTACAAGCTCTCTAATCGCGATCCCAATGATGCATCATCTTCAAACCTGTAGATGGGCAACGCTTATTGATCCTTAGAGACTGCTCACCAAAGATGGGTCATCACAGGATCAATAAGACATAGCCATGATCAACACACACAAACAAAGCACGTAATCAGCAAAGCTGAGTACTACATACTAAAACAATAATAATCCTAACATGATACTATTAACAAACAACCCTAACATGATACTAATGAACATAAACAAGGGCAGACCAAACATGATAGTTTGACGACCATACTTATCTAGACTAGGCTAGACTGGACTGAACTTTTATAACAATAATATTATTTTAGTTGAAATAGACAATGGACCGAGTTTTCTAGCTAGATGCTTCACTAAGGAAGACGAGGTGCGGGCGCGACTCCGTAACCTCAGTGACCTGCGATATCGAGGAACGTTTGAATAAAAATAGGACACGGTGATCAATCCGGTCCGAATTAAAGGCCATGGGCTACCACCATGAACCCCAACTCATGTTTGTCCGTCACTTTAGACGTGCACAGTCTAAAGCTATTGCTACTCAGTTTCACTTTACATGATTTACAAATTGACACCCTGTTATGACTCAACAATCACATAAGGCATACAATCCACATTTATTTACAACTGTTTTTATCTTGGAATTAAGTAAGTGATCACAAAGGCATCAAATAAGACTCATTCCAATTAACTCCAATCCTTCCTTTAATACTGATCAACCCCGTATATGGGTATAAGGTTTCAACTTACTAAATGAGGTCCTCGGCCCTCATAAAGTAGTGAAAAGCTAAAAGGGAACAACAATCCACTGATCTGAATTATATACAAAGTAATCTAGTGTTCCCAATCAAACATGTTTGTATCAACCATCCATACTAACATGCTATAATCCTCAAAATGCAATATAGGTTCAATATGTCTAACCAACAGTATTAAACATGCAATATTCAACCTGACTAAATTCATCAACGATATCAACATAACCAAGTTCATCAACAATTCAACATGGTTTCAACAATTAGCACACATTCCAAGCACACAGGTATGTACGTACCTTGTGTAAACAAACTGATAGGCCACTTTAACACTTTCAAAAGTCGCCTAAAGAGAATTCTCCGCCTAAAACAACCAATAAATAATCTCAATCAATTTCTGATCATTGACAACCATAATAAAGCATTCTAAATGCATCCTAAGCATATTTAGAACTTTTCCCAATATCAAAACTTAAACATTTGATTTCCTAGAATCATAATTATTGAATTAGTGATTGAAATTCGTTGAAAACTTTTGCAAACATCGTACTTTAAATTTTCAGCAATATAAATTCATTTAAAAGCTTCACCATGGTCAATCTACGTCCCTAGTACATTGAAACAATAAGTTTAATAATCCATACTCAACCTACCATGATTTACAATCATAAAAACCTTGAATTTCATACTTTAAACAATCAAAAATTAATATTTCAATGCATTTATATAATCTGAAAATAAAATAATATTGTTTAAATTATAATATACAAATCTGAAAATTAATAATTCAATTACGCAAGTGTAAAAATCTGAAATTTGCAAATTAAATCATGAAACTTATAATCTAAATTCAAGAATCATAATTTAAGCTAAAAAATATATATAATTAAGACATTCAATTAGTCTAGGGTTTAAGGGTTTAACCGAATAAGGGAAGGGAGAGAACTGCCGGCGACAAGGAGGGCTGGGCGGCACACGGCGGTGCGGCGAGGTGGTGTTGCTGGCAAAACAATCAAAGCATGGTTTGAGAGCCATGAAAAGGAAACGAAAGAAAAGGAAAAGCACGACGGGAGAACGGAAATAAGGAGGAGGAATCTACCGTGCAAGGGTGGACGGCGAGGACGGCGGTTATTGCAGGGCCACGAGCGCTCAGCGTGGTGGTGGTGCTGTGCGAGAACAAGAACCGGTTGAGGAGGAGATCAAGAAAAACAAACAAGAGAAAAAGAAATAATGAAAAAGAGAACGACAAGAGGGGAGGTGAGCGTTACCAGCGGCGACGGGATGCCGGTGGGTCCGGCGGCGTGAGCAGCGGCAGCAAGGAGGAGGGTGTTGAGGGTTTGGTACTTTGTTACATGAACAGTGAAGAAGCAGGATGAGGTTTTCTCTTCTTGTTTTTTTGTTTCTTTGGGTTCACGTGCGTTAGAAAAGGGGAGGGAGTATTTGTTTTGGGTTTTATTGGTTTGGGCTTTACCCAATTGGGCTAGGAGTAGGATTTAGGTTATTGAATCCAAAATGGTTAGGATTGCTTGCTAATTTCAATCGAACGTGATTTCGAAATTCGAATTCGTTTTAACGTAAAATTCAAAAATACATTTTGATTTCATAAATCATTAAAATTATTCAAAATGAAATAAAATAATTATATTTTAATTACATGTTCATTTCTGAAATCCGTAAATTATATTTAAATGTATTAATATACGTTAAAATATATAAACAAAATATATAAAATTACGGGGGATTACAAACGAACACTTGGGGGGTAGAAGATCGTATAAAATACGCAAAATACGCGCGTTCCAAAATTTTCGTACACTTATTTCACCCTATTTCAAACATTACGGTTCCACTCTAACGTACTTGTTTAAAATCGGCATTCTAAGAAACCATTTTCTAAGAACTACGCAAGACCTGATTCCAAATTAAATCTATTTAAGGCGGATACGTAGGCAATCCATGATTCGGTCCAACCAATTTGCAAAAATATTAAAGCCTATAGAATAACAAGAATAAAAAATAAAGTCCCTTATTGAAATTTAATTACTTGCAATCCAAGTCGAAAGAAAAATTTAAGTCAAAGGAAGAATCCGAGTCATCAAGATGCCAAAATGAGCACACATCGAAAAAATAATAAGGGCACGTACCCTTGCCAGAAGGAGCACTCACACTCCTAGGCACTTAGCCAATACTCAAAAGATCGCCTTCCCTCAATTGAATGGGGGCTAGCGCGAGCGTCCATGACCTCTAAAGTACTCGACTTGACCCTCCCTAAAGCAAAGTAACTCACTTAAAGACCTTCTTTCACCACTAGACACAGTCATAATCGCCAACAAGTAGTAAAGTGCAGTAAGCTCGCAATAAAGAGGATTGTTCTACGGCTTCGCCCCATCGTTCCTTCGAACTCAGGGCACCCGTTCATGGTAACTAAAATGCTTGCGAATCCCCTTTGAAAAAAAATCAGACATTGTCAATAGGACTTGGCACTTAACCAAGGCTCACCCTACTCAGACATATGACACGGGCATCTAAAATCGAAATCTGAAAGCATCATTAATGGGAAGACATAATAGCAACTGGGGGCTAAAAATTGAAATGAAAGAGCTAGGGAAAGAAGTAAGTATACCTCGACCTTTTGTGCAGACATACACCAAGTAAATCTAAGTCAATTTGAAAATGGTTTATATTCCAGCAATTCTGGAAAAGATGGCCCTAAAAGCCTAAAGCATATGCCAAACGGGCACAAGTATATCTTGACGCCTGCACCCTGGCTTCCAGCAAATCCTTATACAGCATTCCAAAAATCGTAACAGTATTTTGATTCACTCATGTAATCCTGTACGAACCCTTCTATAAGTCAACTTACTTGGGACATCTCGGATTGTACACAGTAGGACTCGGATTTCAAATAATTTCTTCGAACATAATAAAGTGTCGTTGGTTTAAGCTAAATATGCGTTTATCTCGATGTTGCAAGTGAGTCAAAGAGATTTCTAAATATGATTATGGGTAAAGAAAGGCACCTAGCTTTTGGCCAAGGCACACTTCAACATGTGACTACCTTGAAAATGGCAATATCGCACAATACGACATTTACAAGAGAAGCAGCAAATCACTACTCGAACGTACCTCGCACTAAACGAGTCTGGTTCAAACTATTCATGATCCATGTCACCATGAATGCATAAAAACGTATGCCAAGCATTATAGCACCAAGCCAATCCCGTAGCTACAATTGGGGGCTTGAGAAAAACACTCTAAAAATGCTCGAAATGACGATTTTATCGCAAATTCTCGACGCTAATGCTATACACACGTCCTAGGGGCACAATCCTAAGCTTTAATCGTGTAAAACGAATCTTAGAATGGCTACAACCCCTCCCAAATTCTAAGCACTACGTAGAATATATAAAGTCACCCCACTAACAAGAGTAACTGAAAATTGCGAGTCACCAAAACTCCGATCAAACTACTGCACATAACGCTCGCCCTACAAGCGCCTGTTATACAGTCTACGTCGTTCCAAAGCAAAAGAGAAAGAAAAATCAAAGATAAAAACTGTCAAATTCTGCCCAGAAATCATTTTCAACGCCCAGAGCTGGGCGCCGATATCTTTAACGCCCCAGCCTGGGCGCTGAATCTCTCTGCTTGCGAAATTTTGCCCAGATATAAAAACAAGAAAGAAACATCTATGAATCCTCGCATCGAACAAAGTAATGAGCCGTGCACACCCACGCAGAAGGTGCTACACTTGTTCGAGCACCTGAACGAGGCGTGATGAGGTACTCCAATGCAAAAAATAATAATGATATCCCAACACCTGGAGGAATGTTCTAAGACACGTCGTTAGGCCACACTAGCCTACGTCGCACCATAAGTTCAACCGTCCCACGGTACAAGTCTAAAAAAAAGAGTAAGGCATATTGCACTAATGCGGGCACGACCAAGAGCATGTGTAAAAGAGGAAAAGACTACTTATCGCCCAAATTCAAAATGCAAGCCACACGACTTCTACATTAAGGATTAAAGGTAGCAAAATATTACCTACCACATAAGGGATAGCTCGCACCTACACGAGCGGAACCCTAAGGCATCTTTCTCGAAAGAACCTACAAAAATCGTACGCCAAACGGAAGCATCCCAACATGCATACTTGGGGGCTCCAAGCTACGAAACGACCATAGCAAAATAAAAAATCTCGAAACAAATGTTTGAACGATCGAAAGGGCACGATGCTTGAGCCCACTCCATGAATGGGCCTGAACCCTATCAAGCTTCTAAGCAAACTATTCAAAATCAGTCATTGCTAAAAAAAACCACAAAAAAAAAATGATTCAAGCAAACTGATTAATGGACCGCACGCAACGGCCATTCTATGAACGCTCGTTCGCACATACATGTTGTTCTAAGTATCGAACATTCACGAACGCGTTCAAAAGAAAAAATATATACAAGAGCGATCAAAATCTTACGCCTCAAGGTATGTTCCTCGGGCCATATAGACTCGCCCAACTATTGCAATAACTGCACGCCTTAAGAGTGACAGTCCCTTTAAATAATCGCCCAAAAGAGACAAACACCGTAGTCCACCAATCGGCTACGGCTTTTCGAGAAATCATCACGATCACTCAACTCATTGTGATCTCTAATAAAATTCTACGTTCCAAAAAGAAAAGAAAAAAACAAAAAAGAAGAGAATACGTAGAATTTCCAAGTGTAATAAACGAACGAACAAGAGGCCAAACAACATTTTCCACGCCCCTCCTGGGCGCCGAAAATGAGCCCAGGCCCGAAAGAAGCCCTGACTGCTATAGGGCCTTGCCGTATCCATTCGACTCGAAAATTACCGATTTCTTTACTGAAAGTCGCACCTCACGGCTTTGTTCAAAGTAGCATACCACTACAAAGATCGCTCGACTTACGAGCACAATCCCAAACATGGTCAAGGACATTACAGAATGCGTATCCCCAAGGAAACCTCTTTGACAAGAAATGACCGTCAAGCACGAGTGCTTGGGGGCTCGAAAGAAAATATATATTTCAAAAAGAGTGTGCAAAGTTAAAACAATATTCCCAGACTACGCTGTACGAAGTCCCGTGTTTGGATAATCTCAAAATATAAAACCGGATTACGACCTCAAGACAAAGGTCGCCGTTGATACTTATACATAGTCCCTTAATCAAGGACCCATGTAGTGGAAAAATTGAGCCGTAAAGACTAGCTCAAAACCATGAAAGATGATGACCACAAGACAATGGTCCGTCTAAGCCCGTTGTCAACCCACATTCAGGTTGCAACTAAATCCGAGCATCCCTCGAAAGAATTCGCTCTTACAAGAATGAACAAAAAGAAATTCTCAAAAGAAATCCCAAGAACAAATGAAATAGGGACTTGCCCACCTCAATCGGGCAAGATCGCGGCATTTACCCCGCGAGTCCCAAATCAAAAAGACGAATTCAGGTTCGCTCACCTCCAGCGGGCAGGGCGTCCACCCTTAGCGGACAAGGCTCGCTCACCTTCAGCGGGCGGGGTCTGCGCCACTAACCGCGCAGGTCCTCAGTTTTCGAAAATGAAAAGAAAATAAAATCTTCAAAACAAAAACTGGCTCGCCATCTTCAGCCGGCGGGGTCTGCGTCACTAACCGCGCAAGTCCTCAGTTTTTCGAAAAATAAAATCTTCAAAAACAAAAAAACAGGCTCGCCATCTTCAGCCGGCGGGGTCTACGTCACAAACCGCGTAGGTCCTTATTTTCAAAACATCAAAACAGATTCGTCCACTTCTATCGGACGGGGTGTCCACCCTTAGCGGACAAGCTCGCCATCTTTAGCCAGTGGGGTCTACGTCACAAACCGCGTAGGTCCTTATTTTCAAGAAAAACACAAATAAATTTCAAATTAGATTCGTCCACTTCTATCGGACGGGGTGTCCACCCTTAGCGGACAGGCTAGCCATCTTTAGCCGGCGGGGTCTGCGCCACTAACCGCGCAGGTCCTTAGTCGCTGCAGCGATAACTTTGTCTGGTTTTCCCTTTTTCCAAAAATTAAAGGACTGATTTTCCCTTTTTCCAAAAATTAAAAGGATTGGTTTTCCGTTTTTCCAAAAAAGAGCGATGTGCTGGATTTTCCTTCGTTTTACGTCCTATAAAAACAAGAGGTTTTTTTCTCGTTTAGCTAACCCTGAAAATGAGAATCTTTAAAAACATTTTACCTCGTGATTGGGCTTGGCCAGGCCCAATTACACTTTATAGCTTTGATTTCAAAAACATCTGTAGCTACTTCCAATGACAAAGTGAGGGAATTTCTACACATCTTTAGATACTTCCAATGACAAAGTGAGGGAGTTTCTATACTATCCATTGACAAATCCCAATGACACGTGAGGGATATGTCGACACTCGCAAAACAGGTCACATGCACCATGGCTTGTGTGACGCACTCCATCCAGTACTTTGACCATCGTCTCATCCCGAGACTCAGTCAAAGTGGGGGCTAACTGTAGACACCTACTTTTGTCCCCATTCCCGAAAGGGAAGGTTCGATGATGAGAACATAAATCTCCACTTAGCAACGCATCTCCTATAAAATAACGAATCTCGATCACCCTTTTCATTTCACCCGAACCTGCTATTTATAGAAACCTGCTAAAAATAGTAACTTCCGTAACGGGTAGTTGTTAAAAGTGGCAAGTCATAAAAGATAGAAACCTGTCAGAATTAGGTGTTGCACTCCAACATAAATCCTAAAAGAGATAGAATTTGCAAGAGGAATCCTATTCCTAGTATAATTCGAAAATAAGAGTTACGTATTGATTAAAATCCTAACGAACCTAGAGTTTGTAACGGGCCCAGACGCATTCCGTTATAAAGTTAATACGCACTAAAAGACTCGGATAAGTCTCAAACACTCCGGATTCTAAGAGTCCAAATCTGACAAAGAACTCGGCCCAAACATCATTTTCAACGCCCATCCCTGGGCGCTGAAATTGCCTGGATCCCATTTTCAACGCCCAGAGCTGGGAGCCGAAATCTTTAACGCCCAGCCCTGGGCGCTGAAAGTACCTGGGAACGTGTTCTCTCCTAATTCTTCTTGGATTAGTGCTCAAAAATTCTATCTTTCCACGAACTCTTTTCTATAAATACAGCCCCAAATTCGACGTAAAAACAACACACAATTCATATTCTGAGTATTGACTCCAACCCCTAAGCCTAAGCCTCATGCTGCGAAATTAATCCCGCGTTCTGTCGCAATCGATCCAAAAATCGAACAGAACGTATCCTGTCCCTTGTAGCTGAAGAATTAAGCCCGGAAACTTGAGATTCGTTAAATAAAAGGAGAAATAGCAAAGCCAAAGTGGTTAGTTTTCTGAGAACCGTGACGCACCTCTCAAGGGTGCGTCGTAATGTGTCCCTTCGTATGATTTAATCGCTTTCCTCGCCCTTTTATAAAATTGTTAAAATATTAATCTGATTATTCTATCACGCCTAACAAAGATAATATCTTGGGAAATTGAACTATCATGCTAGGTCCCTTAAATCAATCTAAACAAGATAATCACGACCGATCTAGTATTATGTGTTGCATATTGTTAAAATCAATTCAGATTAGTTTAATAGTTAACGCATGTCCCTTCAATTATTTATGCTGAGCTAGTAAGGATATCCTGCCTCTGGAGTTATCGAAAAGCGAGTAATCCTCTCGGTAGTTACAGTCCCCCGAACCCTCAATCTCTACCTTGCGGGTGTACGTTGAGAGATCCCCACACCAGGGATCACAAGGGAACCTATGGCCGTCGTGGTCAAACATAATTGCACTCCCTTTATGTCATGATAACCGGGTTTTGTCATTTTTTCTCATTGTCGTTAAAAACTGAATGGCGACTCCTATATTACTAGTCAATTGGGTGTAAACTCACAGGAAATCCAATTACACTTGATTTGACAAAAAGAAACGTCACGCCCATGAGGGACGAGGTCACACATTAGCCTCGTGCTTTTTCGACCCCCTCACAACCCTCCTAAGGTTTCTTTTTAATATTGTGTTCAGGTTCTAGTGTAATGGAGAAGATTCAAATAACTGAGGATTTTAACTTCTCGGTAGGACAACATGTCAATCGTTATGTGAAAAAAGTAGATAAAGAGTGAGTCTGGTTAGCAGCCTCTCGACAAGTGAAGGCTAAGCTTTTCATTCTCGACAGTGCAAGTGAACCTAGAGACTTAAAGAATTTTCAGAAGCATTGCCATTTGGGGTTCTCTATAACACCCTAACAATTCTCTCTTTTCTAAAATACCTTAATATAAAACATAGAGAATCATTAAGGCATTATCGCCCGTGTGAAAACGTATCGGCTTATTCTGAATTTTACAGCGGAAAATATAATAAATAACTTTAAGTTGAAATTAGTCAATTACAGAGTCATCTCCAAAACCAACCAATGAAAACAAGTGAACAAAATCATATCGACAAGGTCAAAGTTTACTTAGAATAGGCCAATCAAAACCAAAGTCAAACTTAAAATATTATTAATAAACTACACATGCTCTCCTATCCCGAACCCAATGATGCATCATCTTCAAACCTGTGGATGAATATTACTTATTGATCCCTAGAGACTGCTCACAAAAATGGGTCATCACAGGATCAATAAGGCATAGCCATGATCAACATACACAAATAAAAGCACGTACTCAACAAAGCTGAGTACTACATAATAAATAATAAACAATCCAAACATGACACTAATAAATGAACAATCATAACATGATACTAATAAATAATAAACAATAATAAGTAACAACATAAAGACTCGCAGATAACTTTTACTAGAATAACTTTGAATAACAATTTATTGAAATGTATTAGTCAATGGAATGAGTTGTCTAACTGAAATAGCCTTCCTTTTGGAAGACAGAATACGGGCGCGACTCCGTATTCCTACCTACGATATCAAGGAACCTTTTAATTTTAAAATAGAACATGGTGATCAATCCGGTACCAGAAAAAGCCATGGGCTACCTGTAATACCTCGTATTTTTCTATAATTATAAATATATTTTATTATATTTATAAAGAATTTCGTTGTATTTATAAAGTATTTTTATAAATTTATTCCATTTAATGGGATTTAAATGCATTTTATTTTTAATTAATTTTATTATTAATTAATTACGAAAACCGTATTTTTATTAAATAGATTCAATGAATTTATTTAATCGGGACTTGTTGGGTCGTATTTCGAAAACGAATTTAATTTAATTAAAGCCCAGTTGTTTTTCCATGATCAAACCCAACAAAGCTTGCAAGGAGTAAACTTAATTGAGCCCGGTAATAAGCCCAACTCAAACTACCATAACCTAGCCCACATGGGAGAGAAAAACTATAAATAGACCCTCTCATTAAACCCTCACAAAAATTTCAGCACTCTCTCTCTCTCTCCTCTCTTTCTCTCTCCTTGCGGCACTCTCTCCTCTCCTCTCGTCCGATCCCTTTGCTTGCAGCCCAAGGTACGCTGTCGTGCCGTGTGTGCTCGCCCATCCTCACGCGTCGTTTCCTCGTCCCGCAGCCCTGCAGCGCAACACCCTTGCTGTTGTGCTGTGTCACGTGCCCCTTCGTCCCGCCCTGCAGCGCAGAGCCTCGTGCTCGCTTGCTGTTGTGTCGCGCGCCCAACGCCCTCGCCTCTCGCCCTTTTCTGCGTGCTCGTGCGTGCTGCCTACTGCGGTGCGTGCGTGTGTTGTCGTTGTTGTTGCGTTGTTTGCTCGACGCACACACACACAACACAGTTAATTGTTGTGTGTGTGTGTGTGTGTTGTTGAATTGGGATAATCAAATTATATTTTCAAAAACATTAATTTTCAGTTTTAAATTGTTTAAATTGTTGTGATTATTTTAAATATTTGGGTTATTTAAATTGATTAGAACGGTTATGAACACCGTATTGGGTTAGTGTTGTATTTTAATTAAAGAGATTAGTTTTGATGATTGAAATTATTATTTTCATATTTATTGAGTTTATAAAGTGTTGATTTTTGAAGTCAAAACATGTTTTTATGATAGACTATTATTAGGATTTTAATTCCAATTGATTAAGCGATTGATTCACATAATTTAATGACAATTTAAATTATGGGAATCAACTTAAATTTTCAGATTGTTATAAGCTTTAAAAAGTTGGTTTTTAATGGTTTTAAAGCTAAAAAGTCAATGTTTTTATGTTAGGGCTTGAGTTGACTATTTGAGACTATTAAATTAACAACTAATGAATGATTTCTAATTAAACTAAGAGTTTTAGAATCTTAAATAGTTACTGGAAATTTAGTAAACATGGATAATAATTTAGTTCTCCTTTTGTGTTTATAGGAGTTGATTTCTAGTAAGTCGTGATTCGCACAGTGGCCCCCGTACTTAGGTATTCCAGGTACGCACAAGAGTAGGGTGACCACCCATCCCTTGTGGACTTTATGGAGTATATTGAATGCGAATCATGTGAACTTATATGTTGTTGTGAACTCATGATTGATGATTGAGAATGAATATGTTATTATGAATTCATGTTTGATATTGAGAACGAGTATGTTATTATTATTGTTGAATCTATGTGAACGAGCATGTTATTAATTGAATTATGCTTTGTAGATTCTATTGAACTATCATGTTATGGACTTTTATCATCGTTGAATTATGTCAAGCATGTTGTTCAAGTTGGTTTGCATGTATGAGTAGTGAGCATGCAAGTTGTTATTTATTATTATTATGCTATAGTACAGGATGTCTAGCATAATTATTGAGCCAGTCGAATATTGCCAGTGAGCAATGTATATTCTAGCTACCAAGGGGTAGAATAAGTTAGAGAGTCTATGTGAATTGAATTAAGGACAATTCGTGCTAAGGGCACACCCCGCTTGTTAATAGGCAATGTCGGGTTATCTCAAACAGTGTTTTGAGAAGGAACAATGGGAGTAATTTCACTTGAGTCTATGTTTGATCACAAGTCCTAAATAATTAAAATAATGAAGTGTCATAGTTGAATTGTTTAATTGTTCAATTGTTTGTATGATGTGTCTTGAGTAGAGTCTTGAGTCGCCTTGAACATAATATATTAATTAACGTAAAGTGCAACCCAAAAGAGCTTCAAAACTCTTGGAACGTATATACCTTGAGTATGAACAATGGGGGAGAGTCTTGCCGGAAAACTTGTACTCCTAGAATGATACAAGACGTTGTTTCATTCTTCTTTTATGCCGTTGTGCATTGGAATTCCTGTCGGTATGGTCCGACTGTCGGTAGTAGCCCGACTTATTTTGGTGTATGGTTGGCTCCCATCACCCTTTTCTTTCCTTTTGAGGATACTTTACTTTACCCGTTCGAAGCTACTTTTTATTAAACTGTGAGTCAAGAGTCGTGTCAAGTGTCGAGTCTTGTCTCCATGTTTGTTTGTTTATTACATGGCTCTTGCATGTGGATTATCTAATTTGTCGAGTGAAGCATGTTAGGATAGAATGTTATTCTAGCTTGTTCGTACTCAACTTTTGCTGACTTCGTGCTTCATGTCTTCTGGTCATAGCCTTTGCCTTAATGACCCTATGATGATCCACCAATTCCATTTGCGTTGTTGGGGAGTAGATTTTTAATAAAGCAGGTTTGTAGAGATAACTTGCGGGAGAAGTTATCATGGGATTCGAGTTGAGAGTTTAATTCTTCCGTATTTTATAAACTCTATTTTTATTTATAGTCATGACTAATACTATCTACAGTTAATGGATTTTGAAATGATTTAATACTTTGGATTTGGGCCTCGACGGTTCCAACTTGTTTTAATGACCATTAACTATTTATTTAATATGTTTTGAAAGTTAGTTAATTCCGCTGCGTAATTATGGTAAATAGCCTTAGCCGTTATCACGGTGGCGGTAATATCTTGGTAATTCCTAGGTTTTAAGTTGGAAAATGTTTTATAAAAAGCAAGGAATTATTAGGGTGTTACACTACCACCATGAACTCCAACTCCTAATTGTCCGGCACTTCAGACGTGCACAGTCTAAAGCTATTGCTATCCGGTTTCACTTTACATGATTTACCAATTATTATAGTTATGACTCATCAACAACATCAATAGCACAATCAACTACAATTACAACTTCCTTTTATCTTGGGATTAAATAAATGATCACGCAACTTTCAATCTAGAATTAATTCCAATTAATTCAATCCTTCCTTTACCTATGATCAACTACTTTCCATAGGTGTACGTAAATATCAACTTACTAAACAAGGTCCACGTCCTCATAAAGTAGTGAAATACTAAAAAGGGAACAACGATCAATCATGATCATGCCAATATATAAATAATATAAAGTTATGAACCAACATGCTTGCATTAATCAATCATGCCAACATAACATAAACCTCATAATATAATTCTCATGCTCAACATGTTTATACAACGACATCAAACATGCAAATTCCAACATAATCAAGCTCATAAATAAATTCAACATGGTTTCGATTCATAGTACCACATCCATCAACACATAGGTATGTATGTACCTTGTGTAAACAAATTGAGAGACCACTTTAACAATCTCAAAAGTCGCCTACAAAGAATTCTCCACCTAAAAACAACCAATATAAATTCATATCAATCCTCCATGAATTTACAGTAACATTAAAGTACTTCAAACCCTTCCTAAACATGTTTAGAACCTTCCCCATTATTAAAACTTAATTACTAGATTTCCTAGCATAGTACTTACTACTCTAATGACCATAAATCACCATAAACTCCATAAAACATGCCCTTTAAAATTTCCAACAATGTAAAATAATTTAAAACTTCTCCAAAACATATTTAACATGCTTAAAATCATAAAAACAATAACTTTCATCATTCATAATCATCCTACTATGATTTTCTAACTAGTTTTTGGGCCCGGGCGATGCCTCGGGTTACTACATTAAAATATTTGCATTTACAGAGTACTTATTAATTTTTATTTTCACAATGATGACATGAAACATACCATGTCTTAATGGTAAAAGCTTTATTGTTTAAACACAAGGTTGGAGGTTCAAGCCTTATGCAAATCATATTTGAAAATTTTTTATGTATGTGAAGACCACTTGGAATGAATGATTCATAGGCAGAGCGCCACGTGTCACATAAACATCTTTAGAAACGCCTTTTAATATATAGTATAGATTATTAAAACCCTAAAAAATCATGCTTTAATAATTTAAAACCCTTATTTGAACAACATTATAGAATCTGAAATTTAATAACTTTATTATGTAAAACATATAATCTGAAATCTGTAATTAAATCATAAAACTAAATTTAAATCAAGAAAACATAAATTAAATTGTTAAAACATAATTAAAACATTAATTATTTTAAGGTTTAAAGAAATAACAAAAAGAGGAGAGAATAGGGAGTCGGCGGGGGTAGTAGGTGCGAGCGGTGGAGGAGGAAGCTGCGGTGGTCGGCGGCGGCGCGACAGACGACTGGTTTACACGAGGAAGATGTGCAACACGTGTTTCGTTTGTGTCCGTTAGCACAACAAATTTGGATGAGTGGATATTGAGGTATTCACTCTATTATGATAAGAATATTTCATTTCAGGAATGAATTCTCTATTATATCCCGTTGTTTTCCAGCTCGGATGGGAAGAATGGTTAAAGAGTGTCCTACTTTATTTGCACTTTATGGGCCCTTTGGATTACTCAGATTAATAGAGTGTTTCGGAATCAGAGAGGAAGTATTGACATTGTGATCACCCATATTCATGATGGTCTGCAACAGCTGGGAACCCTTCTCAAGTTTAGACAATGATAGGGTCTGCATTCCGGTCTTATTGAAGTAACCCCAGTTCACCCACCGGGTTTTTGGAATGTTGAAATAGGGCGACAAGGAATGGTCATACCCCTTTTCATTTACAGGTGGATGCAGCTTGGAATGAAGACAATCACCGTACTGGAACAAAGTGGTCTTTGGCATCAGCTACAGAGTATACAATAGCTCACACTGGATCTTGTGCCTGGGGCATGTCACATTCTGCGGCTAAGGCCGAAGCTAGATCATGTCTAAATGGAATGCAATGGGCTATCTCTTGCTCTATTGACTCAGTCATAATTTTAACTGACTCTTCTATCTTGATCTCGTCTTTACATAAGCATCAAACACAAGACATTCATCAGCAGTGGACGATAGACAGGATTCGACAACTGGGTAGGTTTTTCTACAGGTTCGTTATCCATAAAATTAATCGAGAACAGGTGCAGAAGGCGCATGATCGTACAAGGAATGCTATTCAAAATAAATTTTCTCAAAATATTTTTATTAGAGGGCCTGATTCGTTTGAATTTTATTTTTATTAGAGAGCCTGATTCGTTTGAATTTTATTTTTATTTTTATTTTTATTTGGACAAATTGTTTTTTACCACCTAAAAAGATCCAAAAATTATTTTTTACCACCTAAAAATCTAAAAATTGTAATTTACCACCTGAAAAAAATTTAAAAGTTGTGTTTTACCACCTAAAAAGGGGAAAATTAAATAAACCGTTTTACCAACTACTCATGTGAGTTTTTTTGACTTAACATCTGCTATTTCTACTGCTTGTTGATATGCTATTATGCTACTGCTTTGCATCTGCTATGTTGAATCTGCTATCTGCTGCTTCTTAGCTTAGATTTTGCTTTGCTATCTGTTGCTTTTCTATGCTATGCTATGCTATTCTGCTTAATTTGCTTTTGTTTTGCTTCCACAAGTTTATTTATTAGAGACAAACTGAATTTTCTGTTAATAAGAGAAAACATTGGTTTTATTAGGCAAAGTAATTTTCCGTTGATAAGAGAAACAAACAGGTTGTTATCTCCTTTTTATCCCATGATAATTGTCATTTTGATAGTTCAAGCACAAGTTCATTAGTTTTCCTAGTTTAATTTTTACTTTCTGTTGTACGAATGTTGCTTGCTTATCTGCTATGCTTTGCTTTGCTATTTGCTACTGCGTATTTGCAGACATTATTCCCTATAATTGACATATAAAAATGATACTAATTAGTTCATAATAAATTCAATTAGCATTTTTTGACATTAATTTGAAAAAAACAATTCACATTCAATAAATCCCTAATTCAAAATTGTTATGAACCCTAAATTTTATTTTCAATTTTAGGGGTCAATTTAAGTCATGGAATCATAAATTCGGAAAATTTCTTAACATACATCATGTTTCGGAATCAATTACACACACGAATTGGTTTATAAACACAATTAACATCGTTTCAATACTCATTACGAATTGGTCTATGAACACAATTAACATCGTTTCAATTACTCATTACGAATTGATAAGATATTATTTTTGACACAAATAAACAATACTTTAAATAATATCTTGTATCTCCTTTGCAAAGATCAGAAGAAGTAATTGAATTTGAGAAATTTTATTTTCGTGAATTAATGGAGGAAATTTGGGTAAAAAATTTAGCAGTAGGGAAGAACACAAAGATGGGGAACAGAAGGCAACGGAGTAAATACGGGAAATCGCATAAAAAGTGAAAAAAAATCTGAAATATTACCGTTATTGTGAATTCATGTAACGGTTTCTTTAATTTCCCGTTATTAGGTGGTAAAATACAATTTTTACTACTTTTTTAGGTGGTAAAATACATTTTTTGTTTTTTTAGGTTGTACAAAACAATTTTTGAATTTTTTTAGATGGTAAAAAACAATTTGTCCTTTTTATTTTGACATAATAAAAATAAAAATAAAAATAAAAATAAAATAAACATCCCACAGATATACTGATTTTATATGTACTTATATAAATATAAACTTCCTATAATTAAAATATAAACGCAATATAAAAAGGCTCACCTAAAAAGAACGCAGAAGAAGCTCTTCAACTGATCTTCCGCAACTATTTACATTTCTCTCTTTCTCTCTCTTAAATCGCCATCTCTTTCTCTCTCTAAAACCAACCTTTCAGATCAGAGGAAGAAGACGACGAATTGGAAGAGAAAGAAAGCTTCGCAATCCTAACCATGGTGGAAACTCGCCGAAGTTCTTCTTCATCCAAACGTCCTCTTGATTCCCCGCTCCCTGCTTCGAAACGTTCAAAGGTTCAATCTTTTTCTTTTCCCCTTTATTAATTCATTTTTTTGGAATTAGGGCCTTTTGGATTTTGATTATGATTCAAGATATGATTATGATTCAAGATTTGATTAATTGATTGGTTTGATTGTTGATTAATTGAAGGAATCGGAGGCAGCATCATCGTCGACGGAAGATAAGTCTGTTTCGCAGCTGCCAGTCGAGGAGGAGGTTGTGGCTGCGGGTAATCAATCTGTGGACCCACCTGAGGTTGGATCCGCTGATCTGCCCCCCACCGGTTCTGATAAACCCTCAGATTTGAACTTTCCTGAGAAATCTCCTGCTGTTCAAGTCGAAGGCAAGTGCTTTCCTTTTTGCATGTTCGTCATTTTGGGTTTCTTGAGGTTTAATTCGCTGATTTTAAAATTTGCGGGTCTTCTTTAGTAGGTATTGAGGATGCGGTGGTAGATGAGAAAGAAACCAAGCCGACCGTGAAGCGGCAACGCCTGAAGAAGAATCATCGAATTGATCTCCCGGCATGGGCGCAGCTCATTTCACAGTTCTCCGAGGTTAGTATCGTAAGAAATTGCTCTTTTACTGGGGTTTTTACGTAGAAGATTTTTTTTTTTCTTCCCTGTGTTGGGGTTTTGCGGTGGCAAATTAAAGGTTTGATTTACTCTTTGTGAATTAAGTTCCGGGGTTTGTATTTGTATTGTTTTCTTTTTTGATTTGCCAATAAAAACATTTAAGAATCATGTGATTTTGTCGAGTATGCCGAATTCATGACTTGGTGTTGGAAACTAGGAGAATTGGCTGAAGCTTCAAAATTTTGAAGGCATCTTTGTTATTGAAGATATAAGTCATATCAAATTACCGAATATATTTTAATGCTAAACTGCAAGTTCATTTTACTTGTTGTCAAAATCTCGAACTGCTTGGTAGAATAGGGCAATACGCAACTTGGTTTACTGCTCTGGATAAGTATTATACTAGATACCTAAAGTTGCATAATGAACCTTTCTAGGAGAAATAGTTAACCTCCCAGTACCCGCAGATTTTTTTTATTTATAGTAAATTATTTGCAGTTGGAACATGGTTGTGTTCCCTTACCTCAAAGGGTTATGTTCGGTGTTTCTTTTCGGTTGAAGGAAATTAGCATTTCCTAGCAGTAGATTACTGATAAAGTAAAGTAATAGGGTTAGGAGAACTCATTAGGATACCTCTTGGGAATCGATGATTACCGTTAATGTGATATGCTGTTGCTTGATCTAAACAATTACGTCATATTTTTTTCCCATCGACTCTCTCACGTTAATAGTCATTGGGCTAAATTGAGTTGGGAATCTAACCTTTCTTCAATGTGTAGCATTTTTCTAACTCCTGAAGTATTATTTAAGCTACTTAAAGATGTAAAAGTCTGGAAACCTTCAATTTTTGGCTGCTCCAAAATGGTTGGACCTATCTTTGAAATATTTGAATGGTTGTGAATTGATATTTTTTGCTTTCCACCCTTTGCTTCAAAAAAATTCGGAGCTTGTATCACAAGAAAGCAAATTTATTTCAAATTAATGCAAGGCAATGACAAAAAATGTCTTACTCCGTAATATTCTTGTGACTGACATGTATTATTTCACATTGGTTGTTGACGGGAAGGGGTTAACTTAACTATATAACTGATATAACATTTATGGTTAAGTGCTTCCTTGGTTGTGCGTTCTTTTCCAGTAAGTTCAAAGCAAGTGGTAATGTCCCATTAAACTCAACGTGCTTTATATTTCATCATAAAATTGTACATAGCTTTTGCATATTGATTGGTAAGTGGTGAGCAAGGATATGGTGTTGACTTGACAAGATTTAATTTTGGTAATTGGCCTTCCTGGTTTCATTATTAGCCGGTTAGCCCTTAACATTATGATGGTAAATAAAAAGCCAAAATATAAGTCTAAAAAACATGAAATAAAAGCTTAAAAAAGTCCAGAAAGGTTGGTAAATATAGAACAATAGAACTAGAACGCTTAGTCCTCCCTTTTGTTATCCAGTATATCCACCACTTCCATTTGTTGTATAGTCATTGAAGTGGGACCATCAAATGTAATGAAGTCTGTTCTGTCAAGTACAAGGTTTCCGAGTAAAGGATTTTCCACTTGCTGTGCCACAAAAAGCTTTTCAACAAATGCATGTTTAAAATCACATGCCAACATATATTAATTAAATTATATGCTACTGCATTATTTTTTTAAATCATTATTTTATTCAATTATGCTTATGCTCTTGAGACTTGTGCACACAAAAAGTTTAAACTCCTTTCTAAAGTTCCCGTAGGTTTATTTAATAAACATCACACCATAGATGCTAATAATATGTTATAGTTGAAATCTTTTTTAATTCATACCTCGATGGCTGTGGAGGGCAATGAGAAACCTGTGAAATGCCTCTAGCATTGTGGCCATTATTATAGCAATATCAATGATGTTATTGTCTATGAATCCAAATGTTCAATTCACATCTATGTTAGCAATTGCAATGGTGATACAATCTGGGTTTGGGGACATGGCTCTCCATTTATCTGACTTCTTGTAAAATTAATTATGGCCGAGTTTGATATCTAGTCACTTATCATTTCTACACGTGATTTATGTAAAGTTCTTGGTCATGTGTCATTTTGTCCATGATCTGTAGTGGAGTTAGTGTAGTTTACGCTGTGTTTCTAACCTTTTGATTTATCGATTGAAGGAACTGGTGTGGTTGGTTTTAGGTCCTGCAAAATGAGTTTGGGAACAGTGAGAAGAGAGTGGTTGTGGTTCATCTTGACTTGTTTATTTTCCTCTTTGTAACATTCTTTGTGGCTTTGTTGAAGCTGATTTTGTACAGTAGTTGTATTTGTTACTTGATACATTCACCTCTAAGTTCTTGGGTTTCTTGCCTATGTTAATAGGACACAGGAATGTGTCAAACTTGTCTTTCTTGTAAAAATTCTGAAGATTTATGTTCCAAGATACCATGTTGCAATGTTAAATGACCAACATGGCTATTTGTTGTCAATTAAAGAATCCAAGTAACAATAATTTTATGCTACAAGATCCAGGACCATGTATGTTTTCTGTTGTCTACATCTCCATTTGTGAAAGCTATTAAGTTTCTGTCCTGTAGACTGTAAACTGGAAACTAAGTAGAATTGAGAACATGTGTATTAATATTGGTTTTGACCTAGGATGTTGACTTAATCTTATCTCCCCTTCCCTTGTTTTTATGACTTAAGCAAGTGTGATTCACATCTCTAGCCATTTTCAGTAATTTGTGACTACTTTTTGGGAAATGTTCTCTTAATCTTTTGGAACAACTGAATAGGTGTGCATGAGTGTATCATAGCTCTTCTTTCCTGTACCTATCCGAATATCCAACCAACTGAGAATTCCATATTGGCTCATAGCTGTTATAGTTTTATGCAAGCTTTAAAACAAGCCTCCCACTCCAATACAAGAATGTTAATTTGTCTAATATGTTTCTAATCTTAATATCGCCTGCTCATCCAGAAGCAGTTGAATTGATTTGTCTTTTTGACCCCTGTTTTCAGAATCCTCACAAGTTAATTTGTGGTTTTCAATTCACTGTTGGTCATAGCCGTCAATGTGACCTCTGGTTAAAAGATCCTTCTGTTAGTAAAGTATTATGCAAACTTCTGCGCATAGAGGTATGTGCATTCTGACCAAATTTTCGTCATTGTATTTGCAAGTGAATGAGTGGAGGAGCAACAGGGGGAAATGGTTGATTCTTGTATACAAAGCTAACCCATTATTTTTCTCAAATTTTAGCGAGGGAGTTCATCTGTCATCAGACTAGAAATCGTCGGAGGAAAAGGTACCGTGCAAGTAAATGGAAAGGTCCAAAGCAGGGGTTCCCCTCCTCTGATTGTAACCGGCGGTGATGAGTTGATCTTTTCCTCTGCTGGGACTGGGAGATATGCTTATGTATCCTTCTGGAATAATAATTTCTCATCTTTAGTTTATATATATGGCAGCCTTTTTTTTTGGTGGTTTTAGATACTCCCTCAGTTCTTGAATGTTAGTTCCCTTGCCGTATTGGGTTGTTCTTTTTTGTTAGTCCCTTTTGGACTTTTCCTTATTTGTCCAACATTTATCCCCATTATACCCTTATGAACATCTAAATGTCCCACTTTTTTTTTTGACAGCTATATAACCAAATAAATGTCCCACTTGTTTATTCACAAATAAACCTTTATCCCCATTAAACTCCTTACTTATTTCTCCCTCTTACCCACATGGGTTATATTCCATTGAGATTCATATAACCTGTGTACTTATGTTGGATTGTCTTAGATTCCAAAAGGGACTAACATTCAAGAACGGAGGGAGTATTGATATTCATTATTAATGTTATTGTGATTGTTTGTGCAGCTGATGCGATTTTCCATAACTGCACACAATGATTTTATGTTTCAGTACTCTGACTTGCTGATTTCCCATTTTATTTGTGTGTTTATTTTGGTGTCAGTAGTGGATTTCCTGCTGCTGTGTCTGTAGGTTGAGTGTTTGTTGCACAGCACTTTCCTTAACAAATTTACAGATTTTCCAGCAACTTTCAAAGGACACCATTGCTGCTCCTGGTGTACCATCGTCAATGGCCATATTAGAAGCCCAGAGCGCCCCAGTTACAGGAAAAGACACCAAAGCAAGAGGAAGAGATTCGTCTTTGTCTGCTGTTGCCGGAGCATCAATATTGGCTTCGCTGACAACCTTTAGCAAACGTCTTTCACAACTTTCTCCTTCAAAAGGAAATGATGAGGACTCAGCTGTGGGATCACTTTCTGGGGAATCAGATAATGGTATATGTGATGTTGACATGAATGATAGCATGGAACTTCAAGACTATCCTGGTCCCTCCCTGAATCAGAAGGAATTGGGTCCTGTGTCTGATGAGAATATAAATGCTGTTGATGTACCAAAGGATACTGTCGTGGACACTGAAGAAGGAGCAGTTCCTGGCTCAAATAATGAACTGAGGCCGCTCTTGCAGCTGCTTTCAAGGTCGTCTACCTCTGATTTTGATTTTAGTGGCAACCTATCGAAATTATTGGATGAGCAAAGGCAAATTAGGGATTTACTCAAGGATCTTGATCGCCCAACTTTTGTGTCAACCAGGCGCCAAGCTTTTAAAGACACTTTACGGAAGGCTATTCTTACAGATGGTGATATTGATGTATCCATGGAGAGTTTCCCATATTATCTAAGGTTAGTGACTTTACCCTTTTGCTTCATGTTGACATTTTCCATTTACTCTTCCAACCTTGATGCATCTTCAGCTGTGTCTATGATTTGTGTAGAAAGTTCCTTTTTAGTCTCCTCATTTGCTACTCTGCAATTTTTCTCCCTCTATAGTTTGTGACCTGTGCATCTGTCCTTGGCATGAATTATAAATGAAAATGTTCTCTTTGGGCAGCAAGCCATAGGTCAGTGGTTATTGTCATGCGCTCCTGCTTTACTTAGGCATTTTCCCTGGTTGGATTCCTCTTTTCCATTGGTAGATCATATGCACTGTTTCATCAATTGAGAAAAGTGAGGGTGCTCTTCCTTTTCTCATAGTTTGTTTTGTTGTTGGATTGCTTCATACCAGCTATGTTATGCCAACCCTTTATTTTACGTACCCATGCGATACACTTAGCTCTGTCATGTGCATATACCAGTACTTGACTCTTCCATTTTCAGCTGGACCATCTCATTTATATATTTGTGTGTTTGTCGGTAAATGAGTGTAAATGAGAATAGAAAAGGAGAGGAATTTGCGTGATATATGCTGATATATGAGTTTGGATCAGTAATACTCGAAGTATGTGTAATGTGCAAACAAATTAATTGGTAAGCCCCAGGCAAAATTTTGAGTATCAGCAAAACAATTTATGAATGCTGTGCACTTGCACAATTGTCCAATTCTTTGGACAAAGTTATTTATCCCCCAAAATATTAGCCTCGACGTTTGGATCATATTTGAAATGTGTCCAATTTTGCAACAAAATAATTAGGAAACCCCTGCAAAATTCTTTCAGAATTGGCAACATATTTTATGAATGCTGTGTACTCACACCAACTTCCAAGTTTCTGTAAAAAGTTATGTCCAAAATTTTGAGCCATGGCGTGGTTGGCAAGCAGATACTATACCCGGTCCTTATACTTGTGTCTGGGGTAACATATTGTACTGGTCAGTGGTTATTTCTCCCAGTTTGTTATTGTTGTTATACTGTTGGTGTGGTAATTTTTTGTTGCTTACGTACACCAATGAATTAAGGTATACACTGTCTTGAAACATATATACTACGTATATCTCTATATACATATTACTCTGTTTCTTTCTACCCTATTACTACAGACTCTTCGTTGTAGGAGAATTTGAAAAAGATTAGATGAGTGTAAGAAAAAAGAGGATAAAATAATGTAGATTGAGTAAAAAGGTGGATGCAAGTAAAAGGTGGATAAAGTAAAAGAAAGTGAATGGAACTCTAGTTTTAATGTAGCCCAGGGAAAAGGCACACACCTTTTTTTTTTTTTTTTTTTTTTTTCATGTTATTTTTTTTCTGTGAAATAATTACTTCTCTGGGTACAATTATATTACACTAAGTTTAGTAGCCTTTTTGGGAAAACCAGAGGGGTGGGGGGAGACTGGGAGGGGTTCATGTGACTAGAAACAGAAAATGAAGGAAAGAACACACAAAAATAAAAAATCAGCCTGTACTCTCTTCGTCACAGACTATATGTTGTACTCACATTTGCACAAATATTTCGATGGTAAGTGGTTGTTTAATTATTAATAATTATTTTATTGACAAAGTAGACGGAAAAGGAGATAATATGTGAGTTTTTTTTAATTAAACGAGAGAGTATAAACTCCGAAAAGGTGATTTAGAGTGGTATAAGTTTATTATGGATTGATGAAAATATGACGTTAGATAGGGTCGAGTGGAGGGAGATTGCAAAGTTCTCTCATTTTTCTTCATTTTTTTTCTTTAAAACATCTTTTTGCCTCTTCTTTAAACCGATCATGTTTTCTTGTTTCCTATTTTTCGTGCCTCATTACTCTCACTTCCACTTTCTTAATTTTGCGTGTTTACTCTCTATACTATAACCTTTTGTTTTTCTTGCTTCGCATATCGCAAAAGGTTTCTTATGTGACAAAGGCTTTGTTGTTGTAGTGTGTGGACTAAACTTTTTATTAGTTGAAAGACATAGACATTAAAATATTGGTAGGGCCATCTTAATATGGAAGTGTAACAAGTATTTTGGGACAAATGAAAAAAGAAAGTGTAACAAGTATTATTTATTTCCTAGCGAATGCTTCCAAATAGAAAGGTAATAAAAAAGAGTAGAGAGATAAAGACAGACCTAAGAGAGATGAAGAAAGACGAGGGAAGAAGAGAAGAGGAGAGAGAAGAAAGAAGAAGAAGAGAGAAGGAAAGGTTACATACCTCATATCATCAGAGAGCAACAGTGGGAATGTTCTTGTGTCGCCAATGTATAAAATGATTCAAGGAGCACTAAGCGATTTGAATTTCCTGTCCTTATGCGCCTATTGAAGTTAGGCACACCTAAACAGTAAAAAGTAGTTGGGATTTTTTTTTTGCGCCTCAAGGGGTGCGCCTCATTAAATCGCCTCGCCCAAACCACTGCGCCTTTTGTAGGCTATCCACTAGGTGTCGGCAAAAGAATTAAAATGGAAATTGAATTTGGAACTTGGGGGATTTGGGATTTTCTCTGAATTTGTTTTATTTCTGATTGTTGGGTAGGCAATAAGTCACGCGAGATTAATAAAAGGGAATTCAAATGCACCGTCAGTCAGCTGCACACCTCAAACCACAAAGCGGAGTGGTGTGATGAGGTGCACGACTCTAGACTCCTTTGGGGATGCCCGACGCCTGCACTCGAAAGGGTAGCCTTGGACACCCTTTCTAAAACTAAGGTGAAAAGGTGAATTATAAGTGAGTAGAACAAAAAAAATCAATGGAAAGTGGATACATGTGTGTGTATGTAGTGTGCACTTATATACATGTGTGTGTCGGTGGAGGAAGTATATAAAAACATGTAAATGCCTGTGTGGTATTGTTTAAGTCAGTAAACATTCACATTTACATTTGATGATGTTTGTTCCTGTACTTCACCGTTTTCAAATAATTACTGGGTAGAGTCATGGCACAAATATTAAGAAGACCCATGGATGAGTAGAGAGATGGGAGAATACATCCATGAGATGAGTATGTGCAACTTTGTTAATAAATTCAGTAATGTGAAGTGTTACACACAGGCACAGACCAAATCTGACAGACACACATTCATATTTTTATAAGAGGACAAGTTTTAATGAGAAGAGTGGTTAAAGTGACAAGTGTGAAAAGGATTGTATTCTGCCAAATTAGCTAGATCTGATGGTTTTTATTGTAATAACGTCCTGGACTCCTGAAGAGCCAAGTTGTAAATATATATTGGGTTTATCTCTTGTCTACATATATATATGTACTCTGTATAGTTTTAAAAAAAAAATGTACTCCATATTTATATATTTATCTTTTTCCTACTCTCTTCTCTCTTTCTACATTCTTCCACCCTTTTATCGACCTTTCACTTTGGTTCTCCCCACACACACCCCCACAATATTTTGCCTCATTCCATGTTCACTACCAAATCCACCTAACATAAACACTAAGATTTAGCCAAAAAAAATCAATGGTCAGAGGACAAGCTGGCTTCGACCTATAATCACCTATCGTACGCCACATAGGAGGATGGAGCCTATGCGTCTCTATCCTAGACAAATGCAATATGGTTCTGCTCTGTCATTGAAATTGATAGCTATACTGGAGTACTTAAATTTATTTTACCATCTCCTCTTCACAACTGGTCTGTGGTTTAGCGACTCAATTAAAAGGGTATTTTTCTTCTTTATCCCCATGATGGCTTTGACCAATGAGATGAAGTGGTTCACTTGCTGACAATATCTTGATTATGACTTACTAGTGCTATCGTTTTTTTTTTGACCAATGTATTTGATCGATACTCCAAATTTCATTGTCGATCATCAGTCAGTGCTCCACATGACGTTCTTGTTTGTTGAGGAGAAGAAAATTGAGTTGTTTACTAGGCAGGGGGGTGTGTTGACTATTGAGACGCTGGCAATGTAGGACAGTAACAGTGAATCAAAGAGGAAGTGAATGTGTGGGGGTTGATTAAGTTTTTTTCCCCCCTTTTTTTTAAACATGTTCTGCGTTCAGCATAGGGTGAAATGATACGCTGTAATCCTTGCTATGTTCTTTTGTGATTTATCCATTGGCTAATATACAATACCTATGTAATTGGTATGCGCATTTCGTGAGCAATAGCTCCGGGATTGGATGGCTTAAATGCTGTTTTTTAGCATGTGTTTAACTCTTGTTAAGCAGTCTTTTATGCAATGTACTTGTGTCATATAGCCTGCCTACAACTTGTGCTGCCTTCCTTTCATTGTCAGTTAATCGACTTGGTCTTAAATCGTCTAGTATGTATTTGCATGGGGAGTTAGGTAAGAGATGATGTAAGCTGGGAACTCGTACTGTTCTTTGCTTGTATATCTATTATACTGTTTCCTCATTTTTATTACTTTCTTTTTCATGCATTCCCTGTGTCCAAGCGTGATGTTTTTCCTCTCTATGCTTAGCCAATTGACAAATATTTGTGAGCTTGAGAATTTTTTTACATGTCCTCGTATGAATTTGACCCAAGTGATGAGTTCTTAAAAACAGAAATTTTTGCTGAAACAGTGAGACTACGAAGAATGTTTTGGTTGCTGCTGCATATATACCCTTGAAATGTAGCAAAATGCTGAAGTACGCGTCAGAGCTTCCTACTGTTTGCCCTAGGATTCTCTTATCGGGACCTGCAGGTAATATAGCTTTTCAATTTAGTAGGAAATTCAAATTCAGATTAGAAATTTCAACCGTGAGTGCACAAGCTTCTTTCAAGTAAAGACAAAAGATTATGTACTTGGTAGTCACACTGGTCACTGGTATAGAAACTGATATAAAATGGGGCTCGGAAAGAAACTGATATAAAATGGGACTACTGAAAAGAAATTGGTTGGTTTACAAATATCAGTCATTTTAAATAAGACATTTTAAACCATGGGACATTTTATATATACGCCTGGGAGGTGCCGTTTCCCGTACCGGGTACGGGTACGGTACGGGTACGCCCAGGATACGTACCCATGGCGAATCCAACCGGGCGGGTACGCAGGTCATTTTTGGGTACGGTTTAGATAAATTCGGGGACGGCTTGGGTACGTATTTTAATTGGCCACGACTTGAACCCTAATTCAGCACCAACTGGGCAAGCTTCTGTACAATGTAGAGTGTAACAATGGCTCCTCTTACTACTACTATACACTCGCACGGCGGTTCTGAATACCGCACCGTTCTCTTCGAGTTTTCGGCGAGGGCTTCCGAGTTCTCCATGGAAGTCGACATAGAGTCCTCCACGAAAGTCGAGTTGAGGAAGAAGAGAAAGAAGGGGGAAGTGTGTACTGGAGTAAAGCAAATGAGAGCAAATGAGGAGAGAGAAAGAAGGGGGAACCGGGGGAGTACTGGAGTAGGGCAAATGGGTTAGCAGGTTAGGTGGACAGCTGTAGCCTATAGGACTCTTTTTTTATCAGTACTTGACAGCTGCCTATTGGACTCTTTTAAATTTAAAATATAAGTAAGACAGCTGTATATTCTTTTATTTTTATTTTTTTGAATTTTTAATCTCTGACCCACTATAGAATTAAAAAATGTGAGTCTTTATCTTCGGAAAATGTTTGGTTGACCCTAAGGGTTGGCAACCCCCAAGATACATATAACATAAAATAATATATATGCATAATTAATTGAAGAGAGAGAGTGTTGTATGTAAAATTTTAATGCATTTGTAACCAATAAAAATTCAATATTGAAAGGGTTACCAACCCTTGGGGTCACTCTATCATTGTCCTTTATCTTCCATATTTACGTGATTGTGTTAATTATTATTAATATTATTTTCTTTATTAATTTCTATTGTTACGTCTAAACTTTCAATTAACACACAAGCTACGCACGGGTAATTTTTTTTTTTTTTTTTCGTTTTTTCCCGAATCCATGCCGTACCCGTTTTTTGCAATTTTAATTTTGCCGTTTTCCGTCCCGGTACCCGTTCCCGTACTCGTTTTCGTGCAACCTAGCTTTCCAGAAAGGTGTTTCTGTTGTTCTACCCACTTCTACTTTATTCCATTTTTTTCAAACATATATTACCATCTTAACCCTTTTCCCCAAAATAATTACACCTTTCCACTATCTCTCTCCTACTTTACATACCTCTTTCTTACACTCACCCACCATTTTACTACCACTCCCTTACTCTTTCGGAGTTTTTTCACCTTTTTCTTGTATCCACTCACTTCTCCTTGAAAAAAGAGTCTACAATAATTGGGTAATAAAGGAGGGAGTATTTCACTTTATAGTTTATAATGAATATATTATACTTCGTATATTATTTCACAAAATTCATATTTGAATATACTTCCTCCATTCTTATTTACATGACACAATTGGGTTTTAGACACTATTCACACAAGTTTCTTTGACTTCCTTTTGTGATTTATATTTAAGAAAAAACATAGTCGTGTGGGGTCTTGTTAGATTCGTCTCAATAAATGTACTTTAAATACCAACTTTTTATAATTTTTTGTATCCATAATTGAAGATATTAATGTTTGAAATTGCGCATTGACAAACGTGCCTAAATAATTGTGTCATATAAATAAGAACGGAAGAAGTACGTAATATGTATTTATTTTTCGAAGTGGTTTTTAAGATTATATACTCTCTTTAATTGAAAAAATAAATCTGAACCATCCCTCAGACGCATTTATAGCTTTTTTGGAAGTGAACTTGATATTGTCATATTTACTCTCTAATCATTAATTGACACGTTATAAATTACAGGTTCAGAGATATATCAGGAAACGTTGGCTAAGGCACTGGCTAAGCATTTTAGTGCAAAACTTCTTGTAGTTGATAGTCTTCTTTTGCCGGTGAGCTCCTTTGGCTGCTGTTTGTTTTATTTTATTTGTTAATTTAAGGATTTAGTACTGTGGTGGGTTGGCCAGGGTAGGAATTGACTGTTAATGTTTTCACAATTACAGGGATCTACAGCTAAGGAAGCTGATCCTCACAAAGAACACTCAAGACCAGAAAAATCTAGTGTTCATGCAAAGCGTTCATCATTTGTGGCTTCTCTACGACATAAAAAACAAGCATCGAGTGTTGAGGCGGAGATAACGGGATCTGCTGTTGCAGCTCCGCGTCTCCCAAAGCAAGAAGCATCAACTGCATCTTCTAGAAAGTGCACTTTTAAAGAAGGTCTGTGCTTTTGCTTTTTATCCTGTCATTTTTTTTGTCTTGATTTGTTAATATTTCTCTATTTACCAGTACACCACCAGGCTTTAGGTTCGTTCTTACACAACGATGCTTTTTTTATTTTATGAAATAGTAAAAATGATATTTTGCCCTCAGATTCCCCATATTTTTCTATTGAAAATCTGTCTCTTTTGAGCTCACTGTAAGGATTTTTCCTCTTGGAATAGTGTTGCAAGTAAATTGTTTGATTCAATATTTAGGAGGTCTGGAGGAGCTTCCCTTGCGGAGGGCGGATAGGTAAGAACACCTACCTGACCCCACAAAGCAACTCCAGTTTGTAGGCTTTAACTCTACGACCCGTCTGACTCTGAGGTTGGCTTTCATTAGTATCAAGTGTTGAGGGGTTGAGGCTGGAGGGATGCCATTCACGTTGTGGTGTGGCTGAATTTTTCCACTTCCTGCAAAGTGCCAACAATGTACTTGGGGCTGGACGGCTGGTGTACTTCATTGATAATGGATTATGTTAAATAATAAATTGTGAATTGTTCCTAAGTGCACCAATGTCTAAGCCTTTTGTGGTAATCTATGAGTTGTGTGATGAGTGGATGAACCAATGAGGGGGAAGCTGGCATCTCCGTGGGTATGGTGGATAGTAGGGTTAGTGATGACTGAAAATGGAAAGGAATGGGGTTGAAGGCATATTTCATTCTGCCTAGCTGATCCTTTACAACTACTGAATTTTATATTTTTTTTCTCACTCCTATCCGTGGTTGCATGTAAGTTTTACATACCTGTCCTTTGTATTATGAAATACAGGATTGAATAGAATTAAGATGCAAATGACATTTATTTGCACAATTAGCCTCCATATGACATAGTCACAAGCAATATATTTTGTCTGTGAAATTTTTAATTGACAAGACAAATGGGGTAAGCAAAAGTTTCTTTTCCCTATTTAAATTGGATAGGGGCATCTGTCAAGTGACTAATGACGCCTGTAGATTCATGCTTATAGTACTGACATTTGTGTAGGTAATTATGTTCTTTTTCCAATCATTTGTTGTACCCTTAAAATAAATTGAACACAGCTTTAGTCATTGAAACTGATTTTGAGTAATTCATATACAATTGAAATTGATTTTTACTGTTGTAGTTGGATGCTTGAATGGATTTACTAGTATTTTACTTATTAAGACTGATATTTACATGGCCTAAGTTGTGCAACTAAATGTTCTTTATGTCATGCAACTTTAATTGAAGAAATGAATCACCTTCCTCATGTGAATCCTTTATCTTCTTTCCTGGCCTGAAGTTTAAGTAAACTTTACTTTATCAAACTCTGTGCAGGCGACAGAGTAAAATATTTAGGTGCAATGCCTTCTGGGGTTCTGCCATTACTGCCCTTGAGGTATGTTCAAAGAACTGCAGTATTGTTATTTCAGCCATGTACTATGTTGGTATCTTTCCAATCATATTGCTCTTGTCAATGTTCTTATAGTGTTGGCATTATGTCTTTCTATAGTGATCTAATGGTAAAAGCCATGATCTTAAATTGCTTATCCTGTGACCAACGAAAATCCAACATATGCTTGTACAAAAATCAACGAAACAATGAGAGACAGAGTTAACTACCTATGACCAACTTAGCAAGTGCTTTAAGTTTAGAGGAATTCAATAATATTTGTTTCAAACAATATACGATATACCGGAGTCTGAGAACATAAATAATATCATGGCTATGTTGAGGCATGATTACAGTTTCTGCCCTTCAATCTTCAAGTGCATTGCTTAAAGTATATAAACTTGCTCTTGTTCGGTTTTCTGTGACTTTTCTTGTCCTTCAAAAAATGTATCATTTTGGGTTTAGCGACATCATTAACTGATCCTTGTAGTAGCATACTAACATCATCGTGGCCCTCTTCGTTTATTTTTATTGCTGCGCTATGCCTTATGGTCCTTGTATATGAAGTCACCGAAGTATCTATTCCTTCATTACTTAATCTTTCGTCACTGGTTACAATGTCTATTAAGTAGTTAACCTTCATATTGAGTAACTTCGTCAATGGCTTTCTGTACTTCATTTCTTATTACACTAGAGTCGCTAGACCTGCTTATCTTTATATTGCCCTTTAAAGTTGTTCTGGTCCATGCTAAATGTTTGATCAGTTCTCACTAAAATCCACAATGCATAAAATAATACTTCGTCTGTTTTCTTTTAGTTGTTTCACTTTGATTGGGTATGTTTGCCAATGCACAACTTTGGTCATTTGTCAGTTGTCACTCTAATTAACTATTACTACTAGTAAACATTATAAAAATCTATATTTGAAAAACTATATATCGGAACGGTTGTAACAAGATCCATGTTGACTATGTTTATTTTACTTATGTATAAAAATCAAACGAAGGTCAAAGAGAAATATGTGAATAGTGCCTAAAGTCATATTGAAGTATTGAACAACTAAAAACCATGTAGTAACATAAATCTTGTTACCCAAATAAGAACACGAGTGTCAAAGCCTTTCAAATCTCCACGATGTGTGTGTGATGTGTGTTTGTGGCTGCTGATCATATTTTGAGCAAAAATTGAAGTGGCAGGTATAAATCAAGTTTGAACAGTATTTAAGATGTCTGAATAGGTTTCTGGATTGTGTGGTGGGTTGATACTATTAGTGTTGTCCAGTGGATTATTAGTAGCTCCTTTATGTTAGTTTCCCCTTCATTATCAAGTTGCTTACAGTATATGTCATTTTGAGGACAAATTATGAATTTTGCATCTGCATTATTTCATGATTGAGACTTCAGAGAACTCGATTTGTTCCTAGGAGAATAAGATTTGACCCTTTATTATATATTTAAAATCCTGGCCCTTTAATGTTGAGAGAACTCGGTCTTTTCCCAGGAGAATAAGAACTCGATCCTAGGAGAATAAGATTTGACCCTGAAATTTGCATCTGCATTATTTCATGGTTGAGACTTGAGAGAACTCGATTTCTTCTTGATTTTCCATTTATCTTATTATTAGCCAGAATAAGAACTCGGTCCTAGGAGAATAAGATTTAAGTCATTTAACCCTTCAATTTTGAAATTTGAATCTGCATTATTTCATGGTTGAGACTTGAGAGAACTCGATTTCTTCTTGATTTTCCATTTATCTCATTATTAGCCACTAATTTTGGAGTATGAGGGCAGGGTTTTGGTTATACTTCGATGTTCAATATCAAATTTGTTTTCAATGTTGCTTTGTTTTGTTTTCAAGCATTCTGGCTGTGATGATATTTTCCATTAATATCCTTCATGAAACATAGATGAATAAACCTCTTCATATTTATTCTCTTGATTGGCAATTTTAATTTCAAGCGAACATTTTCCCTTATCTTTGGAGATTGTAGGCAATTTTCTTTGAAACAAAATGTACATTGGTTCGTTTTCCCTAAAAATGTTACGTTTTTGCTTCTAATGGAAGAAGGCGTTTAAAGGGGATTTATGCTCCAGTTGTGACAATTTTATCATGAGAAATCTGTAGAAGGTTTAGAAAAATGGCATTCTTTGTTTTAGAGTTCAGTTGCTTTTCTCCAAGGAATCAAAGGCAAACCCGTAATGGTACTATTTTTACGAAATGTTGGATTCATTTTGATGGAAGAATAGTTGAACTTACTTTTTTCTTTTTCTTTTTTACTTTTTTTAAACGAGGAAGAATATGCTAATCGATAAAACTCGGTGTCGAATTTCCCTTACTCTCCTTTTGGGTTTTCACTTTACATAGAGTTCTTCTTCTACAATTCTGACGTAGGAGATAACTTGTTATCAATTGGTCAACGTCAAAATCATTTTAAACATGATATTGAAGTCTATTAAAGTGACTCATTTCTAAAATTTTCATAGGGACTCGCTGGATTTCTTCTAGAGCGGCAATAATTTCACAGATTCTGTCATTTCAAGAACTAATATTGAATAGTTAGCCAGTGAAGCTCCTTTTTCCCATTGGATTTCCCTTATGATTTCCCTTATAATCTGGAAGCTTTCCCATATCCAATTTGATATGTTTTCCTAACTAACTTTAGACGCCATCGTTTTATTCTTTTCTTGGCAATGTGCTTATAGTTTGTTGTTCAGTTCTTATTAAAAAAGAATTGGTGAAAAAAGGTTTCCAAAGTGCATTTGCCACACTTTCATTAGTTGTTGAGACCGTTTTTCGCTCCAGTATGATTTTTGGTTCACTTCCAGGATGTTACCATCCCTTTTGCCAATGAGGAAGTAAATTTGAATCCGATCTCTTATTCCCCAACTTCTAAAATTAGTTTTGGTGCTTTTATATGAGTTCCTATTTGAACCATGATAAAATGTTTTGTGCTTTCTTCTTGACGGTGTTGGAAGTGTAGTCATTTTTTTGAGTGTTTTTGGAGGACTGCAACGACAATTATGCATTGTGTTTAAAGGTGTTTGCCTCAAATGTGATTACTTTACTTCTAATTTTTTTTACCCCCCCTCTGATTTGTATGTTTTAAGGGTACTGAACTTATATTGAGGATAGGTAACGCATTTGTATATACTTTTAAATTTAGCTGGAAGATGATGTGTGTTAGCAATTAGTAAATCCAGTTATTGGTAAGGGAGGAGGGCTATGGTAGGAATATCTTGTCAAAGGTGTACTGTTGTATTGTGGAACAAGATTTATTTTGAGAGGAAAATGATTCTAAAACAACAGTACTGTGAGGAGGAATACTTTCCTAGAAAGGTACTTTAGGGGCAAAAGTTGATTTCATAACAAAGATGTTGTTAAAGAAGGTTTATCGTGTTGGTAAATTCATAATAAAGATGTTGGGTTGCATTTGCAGGGGTCCTGCCTATGGTAACCGAGGAAAGGTTGTCCTTGTTTTCAAGGAAAATCAGTCATCAAAGATTGGTGTCAGATTTGACGAATCTGTTCCTGAAGGTAACGATCTTGGGGGCCGTTGTGAAACTGATCATGGTTTCTTTTGTGCAGGTGAGGTGATTTCCTTTCGTTGTTGTCTAGCTCATCTGCTGCTTAAGGCTTCTACCCTTGTGTTTCACATTTGCATTGACATTGTTTGCTTTTCTTTTTCGTTGGCTTAATGGCTTTTGATGGTCATCCTTGTAGCTGATTTGATATGCTTGGAAAATTCGGGTGGTGATGATGCTGACAGACTTGTGGTGAACGAAATCTTTGAGGTGAACATAATTTTATAATTTTTGGAAGACCAGCATTTTTTTTCCCAGTCTTACATTTGTTTCTGATGTTTCTCTTAATAGGTTGCAAAAGATGAATGTAAAGATGGCCCTGTGATTTTGTTTTTGAAAGATATGGAGAAGTGTATGGCAGGGAATCCTGAGGCATATGTGGAACTTAAAAGCAAGCTTGAAAATCTGCCTGATAACTTGGTTGTGATTGCCTCCCTTACTCAAGCAGATGGCCGGAAAGAGAAGGTATCCTGACAGTTGACATTTTTTGTTCTGCACTAGACATGTTGCTGATATTTTTAGTCTCTAATAGTTTTATTGATGTTTTTGACATTTTCTAAAATCAAAAAATTGCAGTCTCATCCAGGTGGTTTATTATTTACAAAATTTGGCAGCAATCACACAGCTTTGCTTGATCTTGCTTTTCCGGTATGCTTACTGAAACCCTTTCAGAGTCGATTCTAGTGAGATAGCACTCTCTCTGTACTTTCGTTTACCTTTTGTTTCTTCATTGGAGCTGGGGTAGTGCAAGAAAATCTTCTGGTTGTATCTTTTTGGTAAATTTCAAATTGATTCCTTTAATTGGGGAAACTCCAGATCATCATCCTAAGTTTTCCGTTTGTCTTGTCTGTGTCCCTCAGTTACAGATGTACTTATGTGGTCATATATTCTTGTGAACTTGAACTTTTGAAGAAAATCATATTGATACCTTCTTTTACACAAACTACTGAACATGCAAGAGAAGAATTATTGCATCTTCTTGTTACTTAAAATAGAAAATTTACCTACTCAACCCATGTGGTCCTTTTCACCAACTATCTTTTAATCAATTTATTTATTCTTATTTCCCCATTGTCACCAAAACATCCCCCTCACCCTACTAAATCCCGTAATATGCGTATCCAAGCGTAACAGGAAGATTATTTGTGTACAAGAGGGAGTGTAAAATTATAAAGCTAATATGAGTGCATGCATTTGTTATTAGAGAAGTATTTGTTAATGCTTGATTCTCGGGTTTTTTCGTCTGGAGAAAAGCCGAAGAATTGTTTTAAGAAAACAATTTTTTGTTGTTCTGCTTTACGTGACCCTCCACGACATGTTTTCATTCAAAGTTGTAGTTTTCTTACTTCTTAGTGATATAGAAGTATTGTTTAGGATACAGGACTTAATCAAAAGTTCTAAGCTTACCTCTATGAAATATTCTTTGGGGAAATTTTTTCGCTCTAACAACTTCTTCCTCTAAAGTTCCTATCTGAAGCTTTTTTCTGTAAAAATGACAGAGTTACTAAGGGTAAGTATATCTTCTTGTTCAGGACAATTTTGGTCGGTTAACTGATAGAACTAACAAGGACACATCCAAGATAATGAAGCAGCTTACTCGTCTATTCACGAACAGAGTCACTGTACAGATGCCTCAGGTGCTGACCATATTCTCTTTTAATTGCTTCTCCGGATATTTCCTTGGTTCATGTGATCATAATTGCTTGCTTTGTGACAGGATGAGAATGTGCTATTAGATTGGAAGCAGAAGTTGGAGCGTGACATGGAAACTCTGAAAGCACAGTCAAACATTGTTAGCATACGATCTGTAAGTCATGTCCAGTGTGTTAGTTTGTAGTACTAGTAACCAATGCAAATTTTAAAATTTGGAATTAAGCTGATTGCCCCCATTACCACATCCAAACCTACTCCCCGTGGGTGATTGTTTCTTGTGCTAGTAGGCTTAGCAGTCTATATGTAAAGGGAAAAGTAATTGCTTAAAACGGCTGGACTTATTTTACTTATAATATGGATTTTACTAATAAGTTTGGTGTTGTGTTTTGAAGGTACTCAGCCGCGTTGGAATAGACTGTCATGACATTGAGACACTTTCAATTAAGGATCAAGCACTTTCTAGTGAAAGTTAGTCACCTGATCTTCTAGATTTACAAGTATGTCTTCTGTTTAGATGACAACCTCTGCCTGACATTTGTTCTTCTGAATTTCCAGACGCAGACAAAGTAATTGGTTGGGCGTTAACTCGTCACTTCATGCATTGTGCCGAAGCTTCTGTTAGTGAGTCAAAACTCATTATCTCTAGTGAAAGGTATTTATATAACTGTTTCCTAGTTTTGATTGCTTCTTGCTTATGAAGGGGAGAGTAAAACCCTTGTTCTGCTTGTCTAGAATTATATGCATAATCCTCTCTCAGTGAAACATTGAATTCCTTTTTACAGTATAAGGCACGGGCTTGATATATTGCATGGTGTCCAAAATGAAACCAAGAGTACCAAGAAATCGCTGAAGGTATCAAATGTGCATCTTACTTTCTCCCCTTTTTGCTTTATGTGCTGAGATTTGTGCGAATAAGCTTACCTGCATGTGTTTATGGAGAAGTGGGCTTTTACATTCTTTTGCCCTTTTCATTTAGTTAGACTTAAACCAGCTTGTTTGTTTCTCAGGACGTAGTTACTGAGAATGAGTTTGAAAAGAAGCTTCTGGGTGATGTTATTCCAGCTACTGAGATTGGAGTAACTTTTGATGACATCGGGGCTTTGGAAAATGTTAAAGATACATTGAAGGAATTAGTAATGTTACCTCTTCAGAGGCCAGAGTTATTCTCAAAAGGACAATTGACAAAGGTACTTGATACATTTGATGTACTTCATGGATCTGTGTTTCCATTTTCTTTATTTCATCCTCCTAGTAGAGTAACTGTGTTATTTCAGCCTTGCAAGGGTATACTTTTGTTTGGCCCCCCTGGTACTGGGAAAACTATGCTTGCAAAAGCCGTTGCTACAGAGGCTGGTGCAAATTTCATCAACATATCAATGTCGAGCATCACATCTAAGGTGGTGTTTGGTTTTATTTTTTAATTTTTTATCTGCTTGCACTTTCTATGCCCATTTGCCTTTTTTCTTACTGATATTTTTATATAATTTGCTGACAGTGGTTCGGTGAAGGAGAAAAATATGTCAAAGCAGTGTTCTCACTGGCTAGTAAGATAGCACCCAGCGTTATTTTTGTGGACGAGGTTGGTTAAGATGTTCCTTGTGTTGTGTTGTGTGGGTGAGGAGGGGAGGTTTCCCCTTCATGTTATCCCTGATGTCCAATTTGCTTATTTGATTAAATGCTCGTTTTAGGTTGACAGTATGTTGGGAAGACGCGAAAATCCTGGTGAACACGAAGCTATGAGAAAGATGAAGAATGAGTTTATGGTGAACTGGGATGGTTTGCGTACTAAGGATAGGGAACGTGTGTTGGTGCTTGCAGCGACAAACAGGCCTTTTGACCTGGATGAAGCTGTTATCAGGAGGCTGCCTCGGAGGTCATCTCCTGATTTTTTTTTTCCATTCAGTAATTTTAATGGTTCATTTATTGATGTTTCTGGTTTTTTTTTTACGTGTGGCAGATTGATGATCGGTTTGCCAGATGCAACTAACCGGCAAAAGATCCTGAGTGTAATTTTGGCTAAAGAAGAGCTGGCACCTGATGTTGATCTGGCTACGGTTGCAAATATGGCGGAGGGATACTCTGGAAGTGACTTGAAGGTTTTAATAAATACCTTTGTTTTCTTTTTGTTAGGCCTTTTGTGTGATACTTTTTGTGACTTGGTTCGTTATTGTTGTGTGCAGAATCTTTGTGTAACTGCGGCCTATTGTCCCATCCGAGAAATATTGGAGACAGAGAAGAAGGTATTGACAGTTTCTCTATGGTATTCTTGTTGACTCTCTGCAGAACCTGTGATCTGAAGTACAAATAGTCATGTCAGTTGTTAATTAGTTGCATCAGCTAAAAAACTCTTATTAGTACAAGTTGTCTATTTGGCTCAGGTATGCTAAAACTGAAATAGATCACTAACCTCTGTGTTGTACTGGTTTTACATGTGTCAACATTATTGTCTCTCATTATGATAATCTTGGACCCAGTATCATTTGAAACTACTTTGTTTTTGGCAAGGGGAATAAAGAAGTCTAAGTTTTGGCTTGTGTATTTTTGAGACAAATGAATCTGAAGGGAATATTATTATTTAGTCTCTGTATTTTTTATTATTCAATTGAATGTTAGACCGACATTTTTCCGTATTCTACTAATATGATCAGCACTACAAATCTGTTGGCATGCTTAGATTTAGTCTACGTTTTAACTTATAGTGCTCAACATATGCAACTTTTTATTATAATTGTCGAGACGAATCACATCTGGAGAGAATTCTATTTAGTTTTTAATTATTACATTAGTATGATGCAACTTTTGTTTAATATTTATTGTTGCCCTCTTTGCAGGAGAAAACTTTAGCGTTAGCTGAGAACAGATCAGCTGTATTATACAGTGGGGATGATATTCGTCCTTTAAACATGAGTGACTTTAAGTACGCTCAAGAACAGGTACTCTGTCCACTTCTTTGATTCAGTTAAATGCGAACTGAGCAAGTTAGCAGCTTCTACAACGCGGTTTAATACTAATCATGGCATGTATGTTGTGTCCGTACGTGATGTCGTAATAAAACCCGTGAAACTATGCTTAATAATTTGTTGGGATTGTTGCTGATAATAATAGCAATGGAATGTTGGTGTGCTCTGTTGGCATAGTGTGCGTTCAATTGGTGTCCAGAAGGAGCTCCAAGTATCTCCAAAGAACTGAGAAATTGGAGAGCTTAGAGCGTCAATAGTAGGGTCACTCTTGAATTTAGTGAATGGAAGAGAGATAGGAGTGTCTTTTGGAGAGCCATACACCAAATTTGCATGCTCTTATACATCGTATTTTTTTATTTATGAAAATATTGCTGATAACTACTGTGATGGGATAATATTGCTGATAACTATCTTGATGGAATGTAGGTGTGTGCTAGTTTCTCAGCAGAGTCCACCAACATGAATGAGCTGACGCAATGGAATGAATTATATGGTGAAGGTGGATCAAGGAAGAGAAACTCGCTCAGCTATTTCATGTAGAAGAGGTACTTATCTTATATAGTAAGATGGAGATCGTTAATTTGATTAAGAAGCCGCTCAAATTTTCCCCGTCATTTGTTCCCTGTTCAAATGAGATTGACATGGTGGCAACTCTCATCCCAAAAGGTCCTCATTCCAAAGCCTCTTGTATCCTCTTTGTATCATATTTAGCCAGGTTTCCCCTCACACCCTTCTTTCCGGCCCAATGTATAGCAATTACAACTTATAGGTTCCTTCTCTTTCCCCAGCGATTTTTTGGCTTCTAAAGCCACACCTATTTGCTGTATATACTAATCCTGAGAAATTTTAATAAGCAAATCTTGCATTTTGTATGTACAGTAACGGCATAACTAGTTCTCATCATGATATTATTATTAGTGTTGCTGTGCGGTAAATTGCGGTTCAGTTGCACTTGTAATCAATCGTATGAAGTGTAAATTATGTACTTAGATATACTGAGGCTACTTAAAAGTAGTGCAATTTAATTACTTGATTTTTCTATCTATATGAGAGTTACAGGTCATATAGAAATCCAGTTATGTAATTGGCGAAAAGGATGCCGCCTTTCTTTGTACTTGTTTACTGAGTGTTGCTTCTGATTGATGTAAATTATGAAATACAACACTTTCCATGTTCTGATTCTAGTTGCGTGCTATCCGTACCGTTACTTCCCAGCTGCCGATGGGAGTTCAAAGTTGGTGTGGGTGATAGCCAAATAAAGCACACCCTTCTTTGGTGAAATGGTTATTAATTATTTGAAATGGGTCATCGTGTTCCTTGTTATGCCGTTGTCATCACCAGTCTATTGTTATTTCAAAATAGCGATGTATCTTTTCCAAAAAAGTGATTCTAACTTTTATAGCGTAGTTTTCATTACTTTTTCGAGTCTCAGTGATGCATAAAACTGGAGTAGGAGCCAACTTTTTGTTATTTACTTGTATGTGCAATTTGGTAATACTTGATATTGCAAGTCAAAGGGAAAAAAAAAAATCCTACTCCGTTTGTCATATAAGTTGTTTAATTATGAAATGTTATCTTGATACAGTGATAGGAGGTAATGAAATGTTTATACTTGTTACTTTCACAAGCAAAGATGTGTGTAGGGGTGTTCATCGGTCCAAACCCGAATCGCACCGGAACTTTGATAATCCAAGATCAGAAGACCGGACCGATTATGCAGAGGGCTGTCAAAAACTGACCCGATCTAATCGATTTCTGACAAAAATCTTTGTAACCGGAAAAAAAATTAACATATTCAATCTGCATAACACAATGATCTCGCACAACTACGTTATCCGGTTATACTGGATTTCGAGTATACCCGACCGGTAACCGACCGATGACCCGATTCGACGACACTAAATATGCTTGGATCGGACCCGGACGTACTGGAAAATTCGGCCCAAAACCCGGACCAGACTGGAAAAATCGGTCCAAAATTCTGACCGGACCGCTTCGGACCGGTTGTAGACCTATTCCTATATGTTTTTTATTTTTCTAAAATTTATGGTAAAAAAGAAAAAATATATATAAAAAAATCAATTGTTTAAGGTCTTTTTTGGAAGCTAAAATAAAATATATCACAATGTATTAATATTTACAACATATTAGAGGAGATAATGAAGTTTTAAATAGTTTATATTATATTTTATTAAAAAATCAGTCCAGCCAAAAATCGGGTTTTGGATCGGATCAGATCGACCAGAAATTGTTATTCTCGACCAGGAGACCGGACTGATTGCCTCCGATCCGGTCTGGGACGATCCGGTCCGATCCATTTTTTCGTTCCAGAACAATTTTTGCACACCCCCTAGATGTGTGTATGTTTAAATTGAAAATTATTGCGAAACCAAATGTCACACTCCCCCGTTCTTGTTTATTAGTTCTTTATGAAATATTGAACAATCCACTAAAATGACAACTTGTATGTAAATCTATAAAGAATCCCACCCATGTGGGCAGGAGAGAAAAAAAAATGGGTAGGTTGAGTGTCTAGTGTTGTTAAATTAGGAAATAAATAGACCAATTGCATATTTATTTGGACAAAAAGGAAATTACAATTATAATGTAAGGGTAAAATGAGAATAATTGTTGAACAAAAAAGGAAAGATCATAAAAGGAACTAATAAAAATAACATCCAACATGAAAAGAGAACTAATAAACAAGAACATAATGAGTATTGCTATTGTGATTATTTAATAATCCAATAAAAAGTAGGATTAATTGACCAGAATAATCCCAACTTTAGGTGGTTTGCTTTTAATAATCCCAACTATAAGTTTTTTTTTAATAATCCGAACTTTTACACCTATTGACTTTTAACGGGCCTAGCAGGTAAGTTACTTACTGTAGCAGGTAATGTATGGCGTGGCGCTGACATGACAATAGAGAGTTAGTTTTTTTTTTTCTTTAAATGCATTTATTTCCCCTTATTTATTTTCCTTAATAAATCTCCTTATAACCCTTGTTTCTCATTTCGTCATTTTCTTTGATTCTCCACCCAAAATTTTAAATGTTTTCAAACCTCATATTTTAATGTAACATTTAATAGCTGAACGAAGTAAACCTCATATGTTAGATCCACCGGGTCATTTTCGGGTTCAAGGGGGTGTATTCCTTTGGGTTTTTTTTTTAAAGGATACAGAGTTCAATTTATTTAAATGGGTTACTACCAGTAACTTACTAGTAGTAACAAGGTTGATGACCTTTGATTTCAGTTATTTGAAAGGGATACAACCATAGCAGAAATGGTGGTTACCAAATGAAGCACGATGAAGATGATGTAGTATGATTTAAGTTTATTTACCTGCCAAATTAAACAAATAACACAAAGTAAAAACAAAAATGTCAAAATGAACCTCCTTTTACAATAAAAAAATTGTCAAATTACAATCTAAGGTTAAACATACGAGCATGGAAGGTGTTTGATTTTTGTTTTTATTTTATTTTACAGCAGATGAAAAACAAAAAGGGTTTAACTTTGGGTGAATGGATATTGAATGAATGACGTGTACCAAATTTTTTAGAGAGAAACTAAAAGCCCAAGTCCAAGTTTGCAAGTGTTTACCATTTTAACAGGTTACCGGTTTTTGGGATTGTTAAAAGTCATTAGGGGTAAACGTTTGGATTATTAAAAAAAAAACCATAGTTGGGATTAATAAAAGTGAAACGTTCAAAGTTGGGATTTTTCCTGTCAATTATTCCTAAAAAGTAAATGTGATCCTGAGAGTATTTATTTAGAGATCAAATGGGTTTATTATTATATAATATAACTAGGTTAGGTCTCGTGCAACGCACGGATGATGCTAAATAAATTTGCTCTATTCTGACTAATTTATTTAAAACAAAATTATATATCATGGGTTGTTGAAAAATAGAGAAAATTATTATTTATTCGATTATAAACTGATTAGTGCAATCTTAGGTGTTTAGGGTTTCGACAAAAATACTTAAGTTGAGCAAATTTTTTTTTTATCAGGTAACCGTTTTCTTTTAAAATTGAATGATATAAATAACTGTAACCATAGTCGTACCCGCTACATAAAATTGAAGAAAATAATAATAAAAACAATGTCTGTTTGGTTATGGACATATAATTACACATTATTTTTTAAAAATTATTGCATGTAGGCTAAGAGTATATTTTTATTTTATTTTGAAAAAGGGTTATGAAAATCAAAATACTATCTTGCTATTACGAAGTAGCAACTTACTACGTATACTATAAAAATAATAATATCATAAAATTGTGATTTTCAAATTAGTATTAATATATTTGTCAAATTTTTGTTATAATACACATGAAATCGTAATTTTGAAAAATAATAATAATAAATCAGGAAATTGGATATTTTAAAATATTCTTTAATTAAAATTTTATTTTTAAAAAAAATGTAAGGATACACCAGGAGATTACACGTGTCATTCCTGATGTGTCTTTTAGTATATATAGTATTGATCAAATCAGTCCTATAATGTCACAGCTTGGTGGCAGGTAGTGAAATTTTGTAAATAAACAAAAGACAAATTTGTCAAAAAGGACATTTTATAACCCAATTTTGCGAGAAAGGACGTTATATAATATTTTTTGTGAAATTACACCTTAATGTGATTTTTTTTTTGCGAAAGACAACCAAAGGCAAGTTTCCGACATTGACTGAGCTTTTTCGGGCATTGACTTGCACATGAGCAGCAACTGTCGCTTTATTTTGTTATAAAAGACCTTTTATAACCCAAATTTTGCGAGAAAGGACCTTATTAAAATTTGGTCATTTCTCGCAAAATTTAGGTTATAAAAAGTCTTTTTATAACAAAATAAAGCCACACGTCCTGCTCACGTGTAAGTCAATGACCAGAAAAACCCAGTCAATGGCGGAAACTTGCCTTTAGTTGTCTTTCGCAAAAAAAAAACATTAAAGTGTGATTTTGCAAATAAAATAAAATAAATTAAGATGTTATTTTACAAAAAAAATTATATAAAGTCCATTCTCGCAAAAATTGGAGAGATCAACTTTGACAAAATTACCTAAACAAAAAAAAAACGTTTATTAAATTTTACAAGACCAGTTTTCGTGTAACAAGTGATTAGAAAAAGTAACTCTGACTTTAATCTTTGATTTTAAAAGACAAATTTTTGTATTTTAAATGCCTTTTATTTTATGGAACTGTTATCTTTTGAAAATTTATTTTCGTTAAGTATCTTTTCCTTTGAAAATAATGAAACAAAAAAACTACGTCCCTATCGGATAAAGTAGGGTGAAGACTCTAACTTTCAAACATTATAAACCTAGTTGTTGGCTTATATGAGAATACCAATTCAAATCATACCAACTCAAAACATACAAAATCCAAATTCGAATCATACAAAATCCAACCATCCAAATCCAAATCCAAAACCAAAACCAAAACCAAATCCAAATCCAAATACAAACCACAAATATCCATACAAACATCCCTATACAAACATCCAACCAAGGCAAAGCTGGAACTCGCTACCATGCAGGGTCAATCCGAGTAATCATCAGCCGCAATATCAATCACAGGCTCCTTGTTCCTACTCCGGCTCATGTACCGCTCCAGATCATGGTCTATCTCTGTCCAGGGGGTAGCAGGCCCCTGCTTTGAAGGGCGCCGAGTTCCTTGCTGATAGGGAGGATACTGATAATCCTGCGGGGTCGTCATAAACCGGCGATGCACCTCGAAGTCATAGACCTGGCGCCTCCGCTCTATCTCATGCTAGTAAGCCCAAGATTCTGCACTCCAAGGCTCGGAACTGCTCGTTCATAAATGAACGTCAGGGGGAGGCGTGAAAAACATATGGCTGCCCATACCTCCAACAGAGTACGAATGCCTGGTAGGCTCAGCATAAGTATAGGGGAAAACTCCCTATCGACATCTGAATGCCTCTGACAGGCACCAGCACAAGGACTAGGGTCCTGACCTAAGCTCCGCTCGATCTGCTCTCTCGAAGTACCCACCGGGAGACCCCTGTCAACGGAATCCCTGCGACCTCGACGACGCTCCTATACAAGATTCAAAATTCAAGAATCAGATATCCGTATACAAGTTTCAAGAATACAAACACCTCATAGTCAATAAAACCACCTCTCTGTCCCGGCCAGCAAGCTTCTTGGTCAGGTTGACGCAATGTATCTTCAAAGAATCAATCACAAGCATCCAGCGACACACTCTCGCCGGAGTCTCCTGCATACAATATTCAAAAATCAATTACCAAATACAAAATTGCAACCTTACAACTGCATAATACTCAGGAAGTGCATCAGTCGCCATCCGATGCGGAGGAGAGGCCATTGGAACAGTAACCTCCACCTGCTCCCCATCTGAGTCCACATAACGGAGAACCCTGTCAGCATAGGGGACATCCTCAGGGTCGATCGCCTCCTCCTACAAGCACACATACAGCGATTCGATTATACAAAATACAAGAATACAAGAATACAAGGATACAAGATTCAAATCCAAAAACTCACCGGCGGCACAAAGAGAATAGGTGGAGCAAGTCTCGCCAAGAGGCCATAATAGCGGTTCCTCCCATCCACAAAGTTCTCCCATGGAAGACAAATGGACTCGCCCCCAGCATCCATGGCATCCGAATAAAGTCGGGCAACTCTGGAGGATCTATAGGGACGAATCTGCCTCTCACATTATGCTGAGGAGTCACCCGCTCACCCAGATACCACATGGAACGGTACACTCCCGGGAACATTACCCGCCGTCCAGACAAGTGATAGGCCCGCATGGCTGAAGCAGGTGTAGGAGCATTTTCAAAAGGGCGCCAGACCACCTAAAAGACAGATAGCTCAGACAAGTATACAAATACAACAGAGATAAAGATCCAAAATTGTACAAAGGCCTACCTCTCTAACAGGCAAGATCCGCAAAGCTCTGTGTAAGGTCGCTAAAGACATCATCCCTGCGCTCTGCTCCTTCCCAAGAGGAAGCAAACGGGTAAGCTACAACCCTAGGGCGATCCGGCGCCAAGCTCGGAAAGTGCTCATACGCCCAAATCTTCAAAAGCAAGCAAGCTATTAATAAGTGTTATGCATACAAAATTCAACATACAAACATGCAAGTATGAAATACAAAATACAAGGAGTCTCAAATACCTCCAACACTCTCCACAAGGCAGCTACACTCGCCTTGCTCTCTGGTGCAGTCCGGGAGGCGTTCTTCATCTCGTACAAAAGGAGGCCGTATACCAGACCACCCTAGTTGAGGCCTGAAACAACCCTCAAGTCACTAAAAGATCCCAGAAGCCCACCAGCACGCGACTATTCCTTCCTGGGGCCATGTAATCCCCCGTAATTTTATACATTTTATTTATATATTTTAACGTATATTTAATATATTTAAATAAGAATTTATGAATTTCAGAACTAAATATATAATTAACGTGTATTTATTTATTACATTTTTAATATTTTCAATGATTTACGAAATCAAAAACAATTTTAGAATTTTAAGTTGAAAAGAATTTGAATTACAAAAATCGATTGAATTTAGAAAACGATCCTATTCAGTTTTGGATTCGAATCCTAAAAACCAAATCCTAATTCTAGCCCATTGTGCAAAGCCCAAACCAACCCTTCCTTCCCTTACTCTAATTCACGTAAAACCCAAAGCAAGCCATACCCTCCACTCCTTCCTTCAATCTCACGTACAACAACAAACCCTCATCCCTCTCACAACCGTTTTCTCTCCTACCTTCACGTCCGTCGCTTTAGCCAGCCGCCGGACCACCGTCGCTAGCCAGCCGCCGGATCACCGTCACTAGTCACCACATGTAAGCTCGGTCGCTCCCTTTTCTTTTTCGTTCCCAATGCCGTTCGTCCTTCCTCACTCCCCTCCTCTTGTTTGATTTTCGCACAGCACCACCCACGACAGCAACCAGCCACCGCCGCTGCCGCCTCGTGCACCGCCGCCCAGCCTCCTCTCTCCCTCTTTCTTGGTTATTTCTTAAACCCTAAGTAACTAATTATTTTAATTATAGTTTGTTAATTTAAATTATGTTCTTGAATTAAATTTATAATTTTTATGGTTTGAATATGATTTTCAGATTTGGTGTTGATATTATAAACGAATTATTTTCGGTTTTGGTTGATTAAAATATAAGTTGGGGTTTAATCATGTTTTATTAATTCGAATTATGTTTTCTTAAATGAAAATTATAGTTTTCATGATTTAAATTATAGATTTCAGATTATACGAATTATATAATAAAGTTATTAATTTTCAGATTATCTAATTACATTGAAATATTGATTTTTGATTGTTTAAAGTATGAAATTCAAGGTTTTTATGATTGTAAATCATGGTAGGACGAGTATGGATTATTAAATTTATTGTTTCGTTGTACTAGGAACGTAGATTGGCCTTGGTGAAGTTTTTAAGTGTATTTATATTGCTGAAGATTTAAAGTACGATGTTTGCAAAAAGTTTTCAACGAATTTCAATCACTAGTTCAATAATTATGATGCTAGGAAATCAAATGTTTAAGTTTTGATATTGGGGAAGGTTCTAAATATGCTTAGGATGCATTTAGAATGCTTTTTCATGGTTGCCAATAATTAGAAATTGATTGGGATTATTTGCTGGTTGTTTTAGGCGGAGAATTCTCTTTAGGCGACTTTTGAAAAGTGTTAAAGTGGCCTATCAATTTGTTTACACAAGGTATGTACATACCTGTGTGCTTGGAATGTGTGTTATTTGTTGAAACCATGTTCAAATTTGTTGATGAACTGATTATGTTGGAATTACATGTTTAATATTGTTGGATGGACATGTTGAACATATATATTTCGTTATGAGGATTATAACATGTTAGTAGATGATTGATGCGAACATGTTAGTTGGGAACATTAGATTATTATATATATATTGATTCAGATTGATTGTTCGTTGTTCCCTTTTAGCTTTTCACTACTTTATGAGGGCCGAGGACCTTGTTTAGTAAGTTGAAACCTTATACCCATATAGAGAGGTTGATCAGTATTAAAGGAAAGGTTGGATTTAATTGGAATAAGTCTTGATTGACATCTCTGTGACCACTTACTTAATTCCAAGATAAAAACAGTTGTGATTAAATGTTGATTGTATGCCTTATGTGATTGTTGAGTCACAACAGAGTTTAATTTGTAAATCATGTAAAGTGAAACTGAGTAGCAATAGCTTTAGACTGTGCACGTCTAAAGTGACGGACAATCAGGAGTTGGGGTCATGGGTCGCCTATGGCTTTCTCTGGGTCGGATTGATCACCGGTCTATTTTAGTCAAAAGTTCCTCGATATCGCAGGTCATTGGAGTTACGGAGTCGCGCCCTTACCTCGTCTTCCTTAGTGAAGGCTTCTAGTAGACAACTCAGTCCATTGACTATTTCAATTAAAATAATGTTAATGATACAAAGGTCTAGTTCAGTCAAGTATAGTCTTCAAGTCAATATGTTTTGGTTATCCTTGCTTATGTTTTATTAGTATCATGTTAGGGTTGTTCGTATAATAGTATCATGTTAGGATTGTTATTGTTTTGGTATGTAGTACTCAGCTTTGCTGATTACGTGCGTTGTTTGTGTGTGTTGATCATGGCTATGCCTTATTGATCCGGTGATGACCCATTTTTGGTGAGCGGTCTCTAAGGATCAATAAGCGTTGCCATCTACAGGTTTGAACATGATGCATCATTGGGATCGGGATTAGAGAGCTTGTATTTATTTTTGTTTTGCTAAGTGACTTGGTTTGTTAATTTGGACTTGAAACTTGTCGTACTATTTATATTTCCTTATTTCCGTTGATTGGTTTTTGGATTTAATATGTAATCGATTATTTATAAACCTAAAAGTTAGTTTTATGTTTTCCGCTGCAAAATTCTGAATAAGCCGTTACGTTTTTCACACGGGCGATAATACTTTGATAATTCTCTATAGTTATATTTATAAAAAGGGTTATTTTAGAAAAAGGGAATTGTCGGGGTATTACAAAGTGGTATTTTTGAGCAAAAGGTTTTACTGACATTTCGTGTCTACCTTTTAAATTTTTAGGCGCCTAACTAACTAAGTATTTACGTAAAACGAATTTCGTTGAATTAAACTACAACTAGTAAATAAATTGAAGATTATTATTTAGAAATGTTCGATTTTTTTTTAAGTTTAACTCTTGGATTATGTGGTTTGAAATATTTTCTCGTTTAGGTGAATTAAGTGTGTTTCTTTTTTTTTTTGAAATTAATTTTTATTTTCGGAATTATTTTTTTTTTTAAAAAAAAAATATTTTTACTGCTACTGCTACAGTACCGTAAAAAAAAAAAAAATTATTTACTTGTTAATTATTTATTCGTTTAATAATTATTCGTTTAATCAAATTAATTCTTACAAATCATTCTTGTTTTATTCTTTAAATGCTTCAATGTTTGACTTATTATGATAATTTTGAGAGACGGGTAGCATAGGAAAGGGCATATAGAATAGAAGCATTATGTCTGCATTATGTCAAAATGATTGTACTTTCTTTGCCTGCTAACTGTTTATGTCCTTCCTATGCTTTGCGATTGCTATTTATTCTTACTTATTGGGTATTGTGGGATCGTACGGTAAGTGAGAGTACTAATTACTAACATAGAAACTATGTTTAATTGTTACAGATCACTAATCATGTCTGACATAGAAGAAAATAGAGTAGGGAACAACTCTAACCCTATTGTTCTGAGCGATGATGAAAATGAAATGGATTACGAGTCTGACAATAATAGTTACACCAGCTACGAACTTATTCTGCGTCAAGTTTTAAGAGGAGGAGAACTTGATAGTGATGATGAAGCCCTTCGTGAGTTTGATCATGCTAGAGGGAAAACTAGAGTCGATATTTATCAAGCTGTTTTGAGACCTGATAGTGATTCTGAGCCTGAGATTGAGTTTGAGCTTGAACCTGAACCTGAGCCCGAGCCTGAGCCCGAGCCTGAGCCAGAGGAAGATAATCATCAACCTCAAGGTCCACGAAGATCCTCCAGACCAAGAAAGCAAGCTTATTATTTTGATATGGATGATGATGATGAACTTAAATACGAGTTATTCACCCTAGAAGGTTATAGAGAATCAAAGGACAAGTCTGATGATGTCTCCCTCTAGCTTTGTTTACATATTTAGTTGTGTTTGAGAATAATGTTGGACAATTCGCCCAACCTTAGTTTATGTTTATATCATAGAACCTTTTTATTTTATTTTGAGGACAGGTGTGTGTTAATATTTAGGATTTTTATTGACATTCTTTTGAGGAATAAAAGTTAGATTATTGATTATCCAAATGATCAAAGTTTATTATGAGAACGCAAGGGGAATGTTTTCTTCCTTTATTCTACCTTATTATTCGTGATGATTGAAGTTATTCTTTGTTTCTCAGTTGAATGTTCTGCATGTGAATATCATTCGTAAATGATTGTTCATTTTATGTGAATTCTGGATGTTGGTGTGATATTACATTGCTAGAGGATAATATAAGTAAAGTCTTGAACCTGAATTAGAGTATATTAATTTCAGGTCGCGCTCTAGGATGGCTAACGATAACGACCTAGCTGTTGTTATTCGCCTCTTGGCGGAAATATTAACCCAGGAAAGAACTGAGCGCCCCGATTCTGTAGGGGACATGTTTGAAAGGCTTGCGAAAGTTAAGACACCATATTTTAAGGGGCAAGAAGACCCCACCTTCCTTGAAAACTAGATCAGGGAGTTTGAGAAACTATTTGGGGCGATAAACTGTCCTGAGCATATGAAAGTGGGCCAAGCTGTCCTTTACCTGAAAGATGAGGCCGACCTTTGGTGGAGGGAAAATGGAAATAGACTAAGTGCTGCTGAGGGGTTCAATTAGGATTCATTTATTGTTGCCTTGAGGGGGAAGTTTTATCCTCCTTTTATGAGAAAGCAGAAAGCGCAGGAGTTCATCAACCTTAGGATGGGGAATATGACCATTGCTGAATACTATAGCAAGTTTATAGCTTTGTCGAGGTTTGCACCTGAGGTGGTAGCTACTGAGGAGCTAAACGCTCAGAGGTTTGAGCAGGGGTTGACCGATGAGATCCAACTGGGATTAGGTGGGGAAACCTTTACATCCTTAGACATTGTGTATGGGAGAGCTGCTCATATTTATGGCCTGCAGACCAGGAGAGACAAGAAGAATATTGTTGTTGGGGATAAAAGGAAAGAGTTTAATGCTGGGGGAAGTCAGGGGAACTTCAAAAGGAATAGAAACGGAAATGGGAATGGAAATGGTAATGGTAATGGTAACTTCCAGGGAAGAAACAACCAGGGGAATAATTACAACCACAAAAACCAACCTGAGAGAGTGCATCACTGTAAGGTGTGCAATAGAAACCATCCTGGTAGAAACTGCAGGGGAGAATTGGTGACTTGTAATTACTGCCAGAAAAAGGGGCACAGGGAGTATGAGTGTTATACAAAGCAGAAGAGAGAGCATAATGGTAGTGGGAGTAGTAACCAAGGGAAACCAGGGTTTAACCATTCAGGGAAACAAGGTTCGAAGCCTGCTGGGGCACCAAATAACCAGGGAAACCAAAATAAACCTGCCAATGGGAACAACAATAACAACAAGGCTCCGGGAAAGCTGTTCGTAATGAGCAGAAATGAAGCTGAACGTTCTGCAGATGTAGTTTTGGGTACTTTCTCTATTAACTCCTTACCTGTTAAAATATTGTTTGATTCAGGGGCAACTTATTCTTTTATTTCGTCCTCTATCGTTAAAAGTTTGAAGTTAGTAGATTTTGAGGCAATTGATTTACCTGTTAGTATGCCTACTGGTGTAACCATAAGGTGTATAAAATTATTTAAGAACTTGCCTTTGAAGATAAAAGATTGCACTTTTCCATCTAATTTGATAGAATTTAGTTTGGGGGACCTAGATGTGATTCTGGGTATGGATTGGCTAAGTTTATACAAGGCCAGGATAGACTGTGAGATTCAGAAAGTCAACCTAAAGAACTCTACTGGGAAATCGATATCATATAGGAGTTTTGAGAAGTCTAAGAACTTTGGGGTAATCTCTGCGATGCAAGTGAGGAAGTTGGTCAAGAAGGGGTGTGAATTATTTTTCTATAGTGTCCAGGATGTAAGTAAAGAAGTTCGGGTGAAGATAGAGGATGTTCCCATTGTAAATGAATTCATGGATGTATTTCCGAATGAGATTTCAGGTATGCCACCTGCTAGAGCCCTTGAGTTTACTATAGAGTTGAATCCCGGAACTGCACCCATATCTAAGGCACCTTATAGAATGACACCTCCAGAAATGAGTGAGTTGAAGACCCAATTACAAGAGATGTTCGACAAGGGGTATATTAGGCCTAGTGCATCACCATGGGGAGCTCCAGTATTGTTTGTCAAAAAGAAAGATGGGAGTATGCGGTTATGTATTGATTATAGAGAGTTGAACAATGTAACCATAAAAAACAAATATCCTTTGCCTAGGATAGATGACCTGTTTGACCAGTTGAATGGGGCGAGTGTGTTCTCAAAGATCGATTTGCGTTCGGGGTATCACCAGTTGAGAGTAGCTGAGAAAGATATACCTAAGACTGCATTTAGGACTCGTTATGGTCATTATGAGTTTACAGTAATGCCTTTTGGGTTAACCAATGCACCTGCTATATTTATGGATTTGATGAATAGGATTTTCCACGAATTCTTAGATAAGTTTGGTGTGGTATTCATTGATGCTATTCTGATCTATTCGAGGAGTGAAAAGGAACATGATGAGCATTTGAGGGTTATCTTGGAGACGCTTAGGAAGAACCAGCTGTATGCAAAGTTCTCTAAGTGTGAGTTTCGTCTAGAAAAGGTAGCATTTTTGGGACACTATGTGTTAAAGGAAGGAGTCTCTGTGGATCCTGCCAAGATTCAAGCTGTGAGTGAGTGGCCTACTCCAAAAAATGTGTCTGATATTCGGAGTTTCTTAGGCCTAGCTGGTTATTATAGGAGATTTGTGAGAGATTTCTCAAAGATAGCAAGACCCATGACCAACTTGATGGAGAAAGAATCAAAATTTGAGTGGAGTGAAAAATGTGAGGAAGCTTTCCAAATTCTAAAAGAGCGTTTAACCTCCACACCTGTCTTGACCCTGCCTGATGGGAATGAAGGGTTTGAGGTGTATAGTGATGCGTCGAAGAATGGTTTGGGGTGTGTGTTACAGCAAAATGGGAAGGTGATTGCATATGCGTCGCGTCAATTGAAACCGTATGAGGCTAATTACCCTACCCACGATCTAGAGCTAGTTGCGATTGTTTTCGCTTTGAAAATTTGGAGACACTACCTCTATGGGGCAACCTGTAAGATCTTTACAGACCACAAAATCCTAAAATACATTTTCACCCAGAAATACCTCAACATGAGACAAAGAAGATGGTTAGAGTTGATCAAGGATTATAATTTGAACATTCAGTACCATGAGGGGAAAGCAAATGTGGTTGCCGATGCATGGAGTAGGAAATCGAGCCATAGTGTGAATGTCTTGGTAGTTCCTGAAGAGTTGTGTCGTGATATGCAGAGACTTAGCCTGGAAATAGTAAATCCTGGGGAGACCAAAGCAAGACTGAGTGCATTATCATTGGGGTTGTCCATATTCGAAGAGATTAAAGAAAGTCAAGCCGGGGATGAATACTTAGAGAAGGTCAAATAAAGGATGGGGCAAGGGAAGGAAGTAGATTTCAAGATTCATGATGATGGTAGTTTGAGGTTTAAAGGGAGATGGTGTGTACCGCAGAAGTGTGAAGAACTCAAGAGACGTCTTATGGATGAGGGGCATAATACCTCATATTCTGTGCACTCTGGGGGTGACAAACTGTACAAAGACCTTAAGCAGATCTATTGGTAGCCTAATATGAAGCGGGAAGTTGATGAGTTTGTGTCTAGATGCCTAACCTGTCAGAAAGTCAAAATAGGCCACAAAAGACCCATGGGGAAAGTCCAACCTTTAGAAGTGCCTGGATGGAAGTGGGATTCCATTTCTATGGATTTTGTTACTGACAGGCTAAAGTCGTATCACCTAATCAAAAATAACCTAAGTCCACTAGCTAGGTAGCAAGGGAAGTCATGATCGAATCCACAGGGAAACAGGCGTTCTTTCTACTATCAATTAATTAATCTAGACTATTGGGAACAAGAGTTGGTTGGTGATTTGTATACTAAGACTACGAACGATAATTAAACGAGTATGAATCAATATATTAAGGAATCTAGGGAATAGGTTCACCAACAAATAACAATCCAGGACAATGAACAATCACGATAATCAACAAATTAATTAATTAGACTAGCATGCTCTCTCGAATCGATACTAATCATAGACTTAGAATTAACGGGCTCTCGCTACGTATTAACTCTAATTCCACCTACTGACACAAGCCTAAACATCAAATTGCATCTCTCGAATCTTAATTTGATATTGCATAACTACCACAATTAAACCTGCGCAAATCTAATTGTATAGTGAAATAAACCAATCAATAGGAATTAATTACAATGCCAACAATCACAATTATTCAATATCCCTTCATATTAATCATGGATCCCCAAACCCTAGAAATTAGACTACTCAAGCATATTAACCATAAACAAAACAATTAGCATGATTGAAAACATAATTAAGGCAAAACAAAAGATTGAAATAAAGAGCAATACCTAATTGAAGAACAATGGTAAAGGAAAGCTTGAATTTTGGATTGAAAATAAACTAAGTGTTTAGAACAAATTAGAGAGAATAAACTAAGCTTAGGGAAATAAAACTAAGTGTTTAATACTAGAATATGAGATAATAAGATATTCAACTCAATTAACTTAGGGCTATATTTATAGTTTTGCCCAAAAACATTAAGGAAAACCGGAAAAACTAAGGCAAAACGCGCGCACAAGTAGCCCCAGGGTTGTCGTCGCCCGGTCGGGCGGCCAACCGCTCTACGGGCGACCAGCTCGAAATCCGCCCGACGGGCGCAGGGCTGCCCGCCGGGCGGAGGGAGAAACTTCTGAAACATCTGCACGCGCCCGGTCGGGCGCCACTCGCCCGACGGGCGGAGGGAGAACTTGCTGCTGCTGCTTTTGAAGGGCGCCCGATGGGCACCGGGCGAAGATCCGCCCGTTGGGCGCCTGCTGCCTGCTGCTCCTTTCTGCTTGCTCGCCCGGTGGGCGAGGGGAAATCCACCGGGCGGAGGGCTAAGTGATCCGCCCTTCGTCCGCAACACCGAGTCTAACTTCCGGGGCTCGATCATGAACATCTAGGGCTCCCGTAAGTCGACAATAGTCGTCCCGAATCCCCTCGGGATCGTGTAGTGGCCTAAATCATCATGAAACGGGCCTAAAAAGACCAATTTCTCACTAAGTAGTCCTGAAACTCAAGGCACACTCAGATACACAGATTAGTACTAAAAACGGCTCCTAAGAGCTCATTTGACGCATAAAAGCACTAAGTGACGGGGGTGAAAACACTATATAAAACGCACATATCAAACCTCCCCAAGCTAGATCCTTGCTTGTCCCTAAGAAAGGAAATCATCGATGAACACAAGACCAACTTCACCCCCAACATATTTCAAAATGAAAACATAATCCAAGGTAAAATCCAACAAGCATGCATCAATGTCAACCAATCAAATCCATTCAATCCCTAATCCACCTTAACAATCGTCACGCAAAGCGAACCACAAATGCACAATGGAATTCAAGACTAGTGCTCACACACTCGTCACTCATTTATGTGGCGGATAAAAGATGTACCCGTTCGCTCCCCTCCCAACATATAATTGAACAATGCCCTCCCAAACTCACAACACTCGTGTGTCTAGAAAAACATACACTCAACCTAGTAGTCGACTCGGAATGTGCCATGTCATAACTTGCATTGATAAACAACTACTTTCATATTAGTACGACTCTATGCACAAAGGTCGGAAGGTCTTCAAAGCTTGTAATGTTAGGCTTAGGTAAGGATGCGGTAAGTTTGGGTATAATGTGAGCTTTAAAGCCTTGGCTTTGGGGAGCATGAATCCTAAATAACCATGATCAACCATAAGATGATGACCATAAACCTCCCACTCAAAACATGATGAAACAACAACCAACAACACCATGCTTTCTTTCCTTTTTCACAATTAAAACCAATCACTCCTAGGAATAATGAACTTACAAAACTTGAGTGAAACAATACTTTGAAAATTTTGAGAATAACAAATTTTTTCTTCATTTTTTTTTTCAATCTCTCTCTCTTTTTTTTTTCTCTTTTCTTTTAGAAACCTTCACATTTATTTTGTTCTTTCATCTCTTTCATTTTCAACAACAACCATAATGAGACGAACTCCTTTTTCTACACTCAATTTGCTCAAAAATACACCACACTACAACTCCATCACCTCACTACTATAAGCTCCCCCAAGCTAGGCTTGGGACTAGTAACCAATGGGGAATTCACGGGTTTGTAATGTGGTTAGTCATCGAATAAAGGGCACAAGCACAACATGGGTAGAAAAAGAGGGAACAAATGTATCTACATTCATCTGAAGGCTACCTAAATAGAAAAAACGGTTTTTTCATGAAATGCCCCTGAGGTTTGCAAGAATGCACCAAATACCCTCGCGTCTTTTGAATCACATAATATACCCCTATTTTTGCCTAAGTTTCATGAAATGCACTTAGAGTTAACGGACGTTAGTCTTCCGTTAGCTGCAGTTTACCATTTTGCCCTTAATGCATGTTATTTGACATTAATTCCAAATTTCCAACTGATAAACCCTTGCATCTTCTCTCTCCTTGAAACCTCGATTTCTATCTCATCCATGAATTGGATTTGGAAAATTTTGATTAAAAAGGGAGGGCTTTATTGGAGTTTTGATCGGAGATGGCGACGGAAGCATTGGCGACGGCCGTCGGAGCGTTTTTGGTGATTTATGTACTTTTAAATCGACGATTATCGGCAAAAGAGGAGGACCGCAGCGATGATCGGAGTAGTAATGCTGGTGAATCAACCTCGAGTCGATCGATTCAGAGGAAGATTTCTCGGCGGCCTGCGCAAGCTCCATCGACTTGGTTTGAAACGATTAGTACTGGTTTCCTTCAAATCTTTTCCTGCAACAAATTGTTCATAAAAATTGTCTTTAACAGACCCTAAAATCGCCTGGAGAAACCCAACCCAGAAACCTCAAGAAATCTTGACCGCATAACCCAAATACCCATATCAACCACAAGATCAATTGATGCCATGTTTAGATTGAACACTGATCTTATCAATTTTGTGTTTGAAAACTTGAAAACAACTTCTGGGTATCCTCAAAATCAAGAATTGAAGAGGAAGAAGAGATTCGATGAATTGAGGAGGAAGAAAAGCTTAGATGGAAGAAGAGCTTCTGGGTATCCTCAAAATCAAGGTTCCGGTTTCAGCTTCGGTTTTTCATCGAAAGTAAGAGGTAAAACGGGTAAGGGAGATGGAGAAGAACTCAAAGCCTTTGTGATTTGGTTAAATATATGAAAAACCTTTGGTGTAACTCGGATGGCCATCAGTTTTTAATAATCCCCTGTGTTTTCTCTCTGTTTTTGCTCTGTTTCTCCCTAATATCGAAAGTCATTGAATATGTGTCCAGCTATTGTAATTCAGGCGCTTATAATCCTGATTTGTCCTTATCAATTCAGTAAAGTACCAGTAATTCCTAAGATTTGTTTATGTTTGAACTTTAGATTAATTCTTATTCTTTATCTGCTTCTTAATGAAGAAATCATTAGTTATCAAATTGATTCCAGTTACTCGTGCTTATTTCCCAATTTGCTTTGCTATAAATTGGTCACATTGATTACATAATGATGATGCCTGATTGCCTGTGGGTGTTACAAATCAGGTCGTAAGGTGATATTGATATCATTTAATTATGCTTGCATCTAAAAAATCAAGTAGGTGTTGAACTTGAACTTCGGATATGTCATGCTTCCATCAATGTCCTACCTTCCCATGTGTCAATGATTGCTGAGATTGAATTGGTCTGAAGCTTGTTACTCTTCAAATTATATATTTTTTCACAGTAGCAAGGCTTGCATTGCATCATTAAAGATGATTTATATACGGCTTGCATTGCAATTTGGGTATTTGGTGCAAATAAGTTTACAAATAGGTGTATATTGTGCAATTAGTTTATAAATAGGGGCATGTGATGAATTATAAACATGACTTAACGGAGGACTAACGGAAGGTCGGATTAGTGGTATTTGGTGCAAACTTAGGCAAAGATAGGGGTATAATATGTGATTCAAAAGACGCGAGGGTATTTGGTGCATTCTTACAAACCTCAGGGGCATTTCATGAATGCCTTCGTCCTCTACAATGTGCATGTATATGAGTCATAAAACACTACTAACAGTCGCAAAACAATACTCAAAATCAATGAAACACCAGGAAGCTATCACACATCCTAACCAAGTCAACTAGTCAAGCACCAAGTCCGCAAATAGTTAGTCAGAGTTGACTCATGCTAAGGCATCAAAGCAATCGAATATCAAATCATGGCCAACACATCTACATTGCCCATCATCAAATACCAAGAATCAAAACAATTTTCGATCAAGGGGCACAAGGAAGCATGATATTGTATTCATCGGAACGTATTTTTGTATTTTTTTTTTCAAAGCAATAAACTACCCTAGAAAGCAATAAACACACCAAAATAAACACACAACAATAAGTAAATGCTGAAATAAAAGGAAAACATACCTAATATGTACAGGTAATGTGAAACCCCCCCCCCCAAACCAAATCAGACAATGTCCTCATTGGCTCAAGGGGTACCGATCCATCATCATCATCAACAACATCACTGATGGCCTTGGCCATCATCACCATCATCACCATTGCCACCTTGGCCACCATAGCCGCTAGTGCCCGCTCCAAACCCCCCGTAGTGGGTAGGCGTGAAGATGCCCATGGAACCGGGGGCTCCGTACCCCTCCGCGGGGTAAGTAAACCAGGAAGGGTGCTGATGATCTGGGGCTATGTAGCCTTGCCTGGCGTACTGATCGTAGAAAGGGAACATAGTCCTCTGGTGATCCGCGGCGAACTCATGGAAACCAAGCCCAAGTCTTCCCAGCCTCTCATGAATGACCCCCAACTCCTCTGAAGACCCTTGTTCCTCCTGTGGAGCCGGACTACCTCTCTGTCCCGACCCCCTCTCTCTACGCCCTCCCCTCCGGAAGTAGGTGCGAGGCGCGGCCTCGGGCTGTGGCTGGGGCTGGGGCTGGGCTAAGGGTGGTGCCTGCTCACCTACATATATATAATGGGACTTACCCCTCATAAAACTGGTGAGCCCGGTAGTGTCCGGTAGAGTAAAGAGAGCGTTCCTCTGGAACATCCATGACATCTGACCGGGAAGAAGTTCCCCGTACTCAGAGTGCACCCTGTAAAGGCTCCCAAAATACTCTAAATTTAACAGATTATTACCCCGGACCGCAACATGGTCCCTCTTAGCAAAGTTCGCCACCGCTATGGCAATGTGGGTGACCAATCCCCCTAAAGCAATATCGGTCGAGTAGCGGTGGGTGGCAGTGGTAAGCAACTGCATGGCCAAGTGATGGGCCAAATTCATCCTGTAACCATCATTGTTATCCAACAAATACCCCCCGAGCACCTCCAACTCTGTGCTCCTCACATTCTCCTTTTGGTCCCTCCCAAAAATAGTAAAAGCCATAAAACGGAACCAAACAAAAGGGACGGGGTGTTGCACGCTAGAGGCGTGCAAATGTTGCATGCTACTAGGGTTGAAATCCCCAGTCAACTTCCCCCACACAGAGCTATTGAGATGTCCCTCTCCGGGGAACCTATTATACTCCACATTCAAACCAAAAATAGCACCAAAATCCTTTATAGGCATATCATAATCATTATTCAACAATCGAAAAGAAACTCTAGTGACATCCTTGTATCCATTCTTTCTAACATTAAACGAGCTAAGGAATTCAAGAGTAAGATCCCTAAATGTCAACCTAACCATGGAAAACATATGTTTCATGCCCACCCCATGAAATAATCTCCTAACATCCTTCTCGATACCCATATCATGCAAAGTTTTCTGACAAATAAATCGAGTAGGGACTACCTTCCGTAGCTTGAGGTGTGCAAGGAGAGTTTGTTGCTCCTCGCTAGTAAGAATCATGTTCGGGAAAGCCGAGTCCGGTGCAAACTGAGGTCGTGGTGGTGGACGGCTTGTGGAAGCCTCCTCTTGTGTCCTTGTTGCTCCGGTGCAAGTCCTCTTTGGTCTTGAACCCATTGTTGAAGAGTTTTGAGTTTTTGAGATTTTGGTGAAAATTGGGGTTTTTGTGGGGAGTGAGAAAGGGTGAAATTTGTTTGGTGGAGGTTGAAGAGCATGTGATGAGGATGATTTTGATATGTGGATTGATGAATTTGAGTGAGAAATGAGGGAGAGATGGGGATTTGAAGTTCTTAGGGTTTGAGGTTTAATGGAGTATGTGAGAGGATTGAAGAAGATGAGTGAAAGATGAAGTGAAAAGAAAGGGGAATCCCGTGTTTATTCAGCCTAAGTCTCCCCTCGCCCGCCGGGCCAACGCCCGCTCGACGGGCCTGCGGCTCGTAAGCCGCCCGACGGGCACATGTCCGCCCGTCGGGCGAAGGGCGAAGTTGGAGAAAGTTTCAGCGCGCGCCCGGTCGGGCGCTCCTCGCCCGTCGGGCGGTTGGCAATTGTTTTCTTCACCTTCCGTATCCGACCGCCCGTCGGGCGCAGGTCTGCCCGGGGGCGGAGAGCGACAATTTCCTCTGGTTCTCCGCGCGCCCGGTCGGGCAGCCTTCGCCTGGCGGGCCAAGAGCGATTTTTCTCCTTCCGAATTTTTCTATCTTTTTCGCACTTAGGAGCTAAACCTGTACATCATCAAACACCAAAAAGCCGTAAAAATACTCTCTCCTCACCACTCAAAAGCAAAGAAAAAGCTACAAAACACAAATAAAAAAAATAAAACTAAACTATTGAAAGCAATGAAATACGGGTTGCCTCCCGCAAAGCGCTGGTTTATTTCTAGGTCCCGCTCGACCTTGTTACCTTGAATATGCAGTCTATGAGGCGGAGGGATTGAGGTGATGGACCTCAACCACTCCTACAGTAGCCCCATCATGGTACAACTTCAGACGTTGCCCGTTGACCTTGAATCGTTCACCATTATCATTCTCTACTTCAACAGACCCAAACTTGCTTACCATAGTCACGGTGAACGGCCCATACCACCTAGACTTAAGTTTTCCAGGAAATAACTTAAGCCTAGAGTTAAAGAGTAGAACCTTGTCGCCCACCGCGAACTGTCTATGCAAAATGTGATTGTCGTGCCACTTCATTCTTGGTCTTTTCCTTATAAATCCGGGCACTATCATAAGCTTGTAGTCGGAATTCATCGAGCTCACTCAATTGAAGTAACCGCTTCTCACCGGCTAGCTTTGCATTCATGTTGAGTTGTTTGATTGCCCAATAAGCCTTGTACTCTATTTCTACTGGTAAGTGACACGCCTTGCCATACACCAACCGATACGGGGAGGTACCAATAGGTGTCTTAAAGGCGGTTCTGTATGCCCATAGAGTATCATCTAGCTTATCGCTCCAATCCTTCCTAGACTTCGCCACCACCTTCTCAAGGATAGATTTGATCTCCCGGTTGGAGACCTCAACTTGACCACTCGTCTGAGGGTGGTAGGCTATCCCGGTGCGGTGATATACCCCATACTTGCGCAGGAGCGCATCCAGATGCTTCTCATGGAAGTGTGACCCTCCATCACTAATCAAAGCGCGCGGAACCCCAAATCTAGGAAAGATGACCTTCTTGAATAGGGAAATGACTGTCTTAGCATCGTTAGTAGGTGAGGCAACGGCTTCCACCCACTTAGACACATAATCTACAACTACAAGGATATACAAGTTACCCTTGAATGATGGGAATGGTCCCATGTAATCAATCCCCCACACATCGAAAACCTCAACCTCAAGGATCCCGTTCTGTGGCATCTCATACCTCCTCGAAATAGTGCCGGCCCTCTGGCACGCATCACAAGCCATAATAAAAGCTTGTGCATCCTTGAACATAGTAGGCCAGTAAAAACCACATTGTGACAACTTAGCGTTAGTCTTTGCCGGTCCATGGTGACCACCATAAGGTGAAGAATGACACCTACTGATAATACCTTGGACTTCCCACTCCGGAACACAACGCTTGTACAACCCTTCAGCAGTCTCACGAAACAAATAAGGGTCATCCCAAAAATAGAACCGAACGTCATGTAGGAATTTCTTCTTCTGTTGATATGTAAGATCGGCCGGAAGAATACCCCCTATGATGTAGTTAGCAAAATCAGCGAACCATGGTGACTGACTGGCAAGTGCAAGTAAGTGATCATCCGGAAATGAATCATCGATCAGTGTAGGCACTTTACCATCATCATATCTCAATCAAGACAGGTGATGCAACAACATTCTCAGCCCCTTTTTTATCGCAAATCTCCAGATCAAACTCCTGTAGCAGCAATATCCATCGAATAAGCCTGGGCTTGGCTTCTTTCTTTGAGAGCAGATACTTAAGAGCCGCATGGTCAGTATAGACTATCACCTTGGACCCAATCAGATAGGTGCGAAACTTGTCCAAGGCATAGACTATGGCTAGAAGCTCCTTCTCAGTAGTAGCATAATTAACTTGAGCTTCATCTAAGGTCTTACTTGCATAGTAGATGGCATGCAAAACCTTTTCCTTTCTCTGACCCAAAACTGCCCCAACTGCGTAATCACTTGCATCACACATTATCTCGAACGGAAGATCCCATCCGGGAGAACGAATGATGGGAGCCGAAATCAGTGCCTGTTTAATCCTGTCAAAGGCCTCGAGACAAGCATCAGTAAACACAAACGGGGCATCCTTGAGGAGGAGCTGGGTAAGTGGTTTAACAATTTTAGAAAAATCCTTGATAAAGCGGCGATAAAACCCCGCATGACCAAGAAAACTTCTAACACCCTTCACATTAACTGGAGGGGGCAATTGTTCAATCACTTGGACCTTAGCTCGATCCACCTGAATGCCCTTATAAGATATCAAATGTCCCAAGACCACCCTTTCAGTAACCATGAAATGACACTTTTCCCAGTTTAAGACTAAATTACACTCTTCACATCTTTTCAGAACTTTAGTCAGATTTAGCAAGCAAGAATCAAAAGAAGTACCGTAGACACTAAAATCATCCATAAACACTTCCATGATAGACTCAATAAAATCAGAAAAGATACTCATCATGCAACGCTGGAAAGTAGCGGGTGCATTACACAGACCAAAAGGCATCCTACGATATGCAAAGGTACCATAGGGACAGGTGAAGGTGGTCTTTTCCTGGTCGTCTGGATGTATGGGAATTTGAAAGAAACCAGAATAACCATCCAGATAACAGAAAAACTTGTGACAGGCTAGCCTTTCTAACATTTGATCAATGAAGGGAAGGGGAAAGTGGTCCTTTTTAGTAGCAACATTAAGACGCCTATAATCAATGCACATGCGCCAACCTGTGACTACCCTAGTTGGTATCAACTCATTTTTTTCATTTCTCACCACAATTGTCCCCCCTTTAATTAGGCACTACCTGAACAGGACTCACCCACTTAGAATCAGACACAACATATACAATACCCGCATCAAGCAATTTCATAACTTCAGCTTTTACAACATCTTGCATGACAGGGTTCAAATGACGCTGGGGGTGGATGCATGGTTTATGATTTTCATCTAGATGTATCCTATGCATACAAAAGTCAGGGCTAATACCCTTTAAATCATCAATACTGTACCCAATAGCCCTTTTGTGCTTTTTCAACACAATAAGAAGTTGGGATAACTGGTCTGCATCAAGTGCAGTACTGACGATCATAGGGAAAAGTTGTTCATCATCTAGAAACGCATATTTAAGGTTAGCAGGAAGAGGTTTAAGTTCGGGTTTCTTTACCTCTTTAACAGGACAAACCAACCGGACTAATCTCTTCAATTTGGTGCTCTCCGTCTCAGATTCTCCATCATTAAGAGCCAACTCTAGAGCATCTGCTTCAGCACTCCAAAAACTGCTATCACCTGCAGAAGATTCACAACAAAGCACTGCCTCCAAAGGATCTCTTTCGAGAACTTGGGAGACGTTATCACGAGTAATAAAATCAACTACATCAATACGATAGAATTGTTCTTCCTCTAGCATGGGACTTTTTAAGGCACTATTCAGATTAAAAGTCACCTTATCATCCCCAACAGACAAAGTCAATTTCCCACTTTTAACATCAGTTACCGCCCCTGCCGTGTGAATGAAGGGTCTACCTAAGATTATGGGAATTTGAGAGTCCTCTTGCATGTCTAGTACCACAAAGTCTACAGGTATATAGAATTTACCTACTCTAACAGGGACATCCTCTAAAACACCTAAGGGGTATTTGACAGAACGGTCGGCCATTTGTAGAGTGATATTGGTAACCTTAAGCTCACCCATATTCAGTTTAGTACAGACAGACAAAGGCATGACAGACACACTAGCACCTAAGTCACATAAAGCTTTATCAATAAATACGGTGCCAATGTTACATGGGATGGAAAAACTCCCCCGCCTTTTCAAATTCCATTCCCCTTAATAAAGAATTCCGGTCCGGCGATGACTACAATACAATCGAGCGGGAACATTACCCTAACATATAGGCTGGCACATAGAATTTAAGTCCTCTAAAATTGGATATCTACAAAGAAAGAACAAGGGACAACAACCGAAGTCAAAACAAAGTCTAAGTGTGGAGACTTGTTTTGCAAATAAGCACTACATTCCTCAGTGAAAGCTACAGTCTCTACCTCACAAAAAGCATGTTTCCTGGTCAAAATATCTTTCATGAATTTAGCATAAGAAGGAACCTGTAAAATTAATTCTGTAAAAGGAACCATTACCTGCAGATTTTTGACCACTTCCAAGAATCTGCCAAACTGCTTGTCTAGCTTATTCTTGAGTTGCCGATTTGGGAAGGGGAGTGCAATAGGTGGTACTTGAATATCTGTCCCCTTCTTAACCTCAGTTGTAGCCGCATTCTCATTGACTACCTTTTCAGTTTCCTTACCATCCATAACTATCTTTGGGATTTCCTCACCGACCAGACCACTAGCAGACACCCCAGAATCAACCTCAACCGGCATAGGAGGACCATCATAATCCCTACCACTCCTCAATGTAATTGCATTAGCAGTTTCCCTATTTTCGGGCTGTGAAGGAAATTGGCCTGGTGGCCTCCCTGCAATAGTTGTAGCCATCTGTGCCAACTGTGTATCAATGATCTTGTTGTGAGTAGTAAGAGCATCGATCTTTGCATCCTTTTCACTTAGAGATTTTTGCATTTGTAGCATCATGTTTCTCATCTCTACTAGCATAGGGTCAGGCTGTGTGGCTTGAGGTTGTGGTGGTGGAGGTGATGTGTGTTGTCTAGGAAACCCAGGTGGTCCACTAGACTGTTGGTTGTAGTTGTTCCGTGGTTGGTAGGGTTGTTGATGTGGGGGTTGGTATGGTTGTTGTGGTGGATGTTGGACTTGGTGAGGGTTCTGGATATTATTGCTCCTGTAGGATAACAGAGGGTTGTTTTTGTAGCCCTCATTGTAAGAGTTGGAGAATGGGTTATTTTGTTTGTAGGATTGAAATGCGTTACATTGTTCAACAGAGCTCCTACATTCCTGTGCATAATGACCAGACATTCCACAACTTTCACAAACAGTAGCAGGTTGGGCACTCATAGCAGCTACGCTAACAGGTTGGGCAGATTGAGCATTGGCTGCTTGCATATTATCAAACTTATAGTGTAAAGCAGTCAATTGGGCAGTTAATTGTTCAATAGAATTTAAATCATGATTACCACCCCTATTAGATAAACCTCTAGGATTCCCATACTGGGCATTGTGAATGGCTATCTCCTCAATCACCTCCATAGCTCTAGGCACCTCAAGTTGCATGAATCTCCCACTGGCAGCTGAATCCAACAAACATCTAGACTCATTGCCCAGACCATTATAAAACTGCTGAATCAAGAACCAATCTTCCAAACCATGGTGCGGGCACTCTCTCTGCAAATCCTTGAATCTCTCCCAGACCTCGAACAAACTCTCATCTGCTTGTTGTGAGATACCCAATATCTGACCCCTTAGACGAGCTGTTTTCTCAGGTGGAAAATATTTAACATAAAAAGAAAGAGCCAAGGACTCCCAATTAGTGATTTTCAAAGCCGCCTGATTCAACCCATTAATCCACAATTTAGCTTTCCCACTCAAAGAGAACGGGAAAAGTATCTCCATAGTCTGCTCCGGAGTCAATCCCTTTTTCTTGATGGTGGAACAATATTGGATGAAGGATTGTATGTGAAGATTCGGATCTTCACCTGGTTCCCCACCGTACCGGCGTCTCTCAATCATGTTAATCAATGTAGGCTCAATCTTGAAGGTCTCAGCTACAATAGAAGGCATGATTGCCTTTGGTAGCACGGACAGACTTGGCTTAGAATAGTCTGTAAGCCGTGGGGTAGGTGGCGGTAGTAGAGTTTCGTCACCCATCTCTATCTCTGAAACTGAATCTGTATCTGAAGGAAAAAGATCGCCAATATTATGATCAGAATCAGAGTAATTCCCACACTGTGCAATGAAAGTTCTTCGTCTACGAAAGGTTCTTTCGGGCTCAGGATCGAATGAAGTAAGATTACTAGTACCTACGGTCCTGGGCATAGACAAAGACTACAAAACAATGTGAGATCCGGTCTCAAGGAACGTGAGTTCCTTGAGTAGTAACAAACAATAATCTAGGATAAGCAATCAACAACAGAAAATAAAACCGTTTCCCCGGCAACGGCGCCAAATTTTGACAGGCTAAAGTCGTATCACCTAATAAAAAATAACCTAAGTCCACTAGCTAGGTAGCAAGGGAAGTCAGGATCGAATCCACAGGGAAACAGGCGTTCTTTCTACTATCAATTAATTAATCTAGACTATTGGGAACAAGAGTTGGTTGGTGATTTGTATACTAAGACTACGAACGATAATTAAACGAGTATGAATCAATATATTAAGGAATCTAGGGAATAGGTTCACCAACAAATAACAATCCAGGACAATGAACAATCACGATAATCAACAAAGTAATTAATTAGACTAGCATGCTCTCTCGAATCGATACTAATCATAGACTTAGAATTAACGGGCTCTCGCTACGTATTAACTCTAATTCCACCTATTGACACAAGCCTAAACATCAAATTGCATCTCTCGAATCTTAATTTGATATTGCATAACTACCACAATTAAACCTGCGCAAATCTAATTGTATAGTGAAATAAACCAATCAATAGGAATTAATTACAGTGCCAACAATCACAATTATTCAATATCCCTTCATATTAATCATGGATCCCCAAACCCTAGAAATTAGACTACTCAAGCATATTAACCATAAACAAAACAATTAGCATGATTGAAAACATAATTAAGGTAAAACAAAAGATTGAAATAAAGAGCAAAACCTAATTGAAGAACAATGGTAAAGGAAAGCTTGAATTTTGGATTGAAAATAAACTAAGTGTTTAGAACAAATTAGAGAGAAAACACTAAGCTTAGGGAAATAAAACTAAGTGTTTAATACTAGAATATGAGATAATAAGATATTCAACTCAATTAACTAAGGGCTATATTTATAGTTTTGCCCAAAAACATTAAGGAAAACCGGAAAAACTAAGGCAAAACGCGCGCACAAGTAGCCCCAGGGTTGTCGTCGCCCGGTCGGGCGGCCAACCGCCCGACGGGCGACCAGCTCGAAATCCGCCCGACGGGCGCAGGGCTGCCCGCCGGGCGGAGGGAGAAACTTCTGAAACATCTGCACGCGCCCGGTCGGGCGCCACTCGCCCGGTCGGGCGCCACTCGCCCGACGGGCGGAGGGAGAACTTGTTGCTGCTGCTTTTGATGGGCGCCCGATGGGCACCGGGCGAAGATCCGCCCGTCGGGCGCCTGCTGCCTGCTGCTCCTTTCTGCTTGCTCGCCCGGTGGGCGAGGGGAAATCCACCGGGCGGAGGGCTAAGTGCTCCGCCCTTCGTCCGCAACACCGAGTCTAACTTCCGGGGCTCGATCATGAACATCTAGGGCTCCCGTAAGTCGACAATAGTCGTCCCGAATCCCCTCGAGATCGTGTAGTGGCCTAAATCATCATGAAACGGGTCTAAAAAGATCAATTTCTCACTAAGTAGTCCTGAAACTCAAGGCACACTCAAATACACAGATTAGTACTAAAAACGGCTCCTAAGAGATCATTTGACGCATAAAAGTACTAAGGGACGGGGGTGAAAACACTATATAAAACGCACATATCAGTTACTGCCTTGCCTAGATCAAAGAACATAAATGATACTATTTGGGTGATTGTGGATCGTCTAACAAAATCAGCCGTGTTTATTCCGATTAAAGAGACATGGAAAAAGAAACAGCTTGCAAAGACTTACATTAAGCATGTAGTGAGGTTGCATGGGGTCCCAACCGATATGATTTCAGAACGTGATTCAAGATTCCTCTCGAAATTATGGCAAAAGGTCCAGTTGAACCTTGTGACAACATTGAAAATGAGCACTGCTTTCCACCCTAAAACCGATGGTCAGACTGAGAGAACCAACCAGACTATGGAAGATATGTTGAGGGCTTGTGCTATTGACTTTAAGGGTAGTTGGGAAGACCATCTAGACTTGATTGAATTTTCATACAACAATAGTTACCATGCAAGCATTAAGATGGCACCTTTTGAGGCACTATATGGGAGAAAGTGTAGAAGTCCCACCTGCTGGAATGATTTCAGTGAAAATATAGTCTTGGGAACAGAATTCATTGAGGAGACTGTCAGGAATGTAAAAATGATTCAGGCTAGAATTCAGGCTGCCTAGGATAGGCAAAAGAGTTATGCTGATTTGAAAAGAAGAGATGATGAGTTTGCAGTAGGTGATAAAGTGTTCTTGAAAGTATCACCAACCAAGGGTGTGATGAGATTTGGGAAAAAAGGCAAGCTAAGTGCCAAGTATGTAGGCCCATATGAGATTATGCAACGAATAGGGAAAGTAGCATACAAGTTAGCCTTGCCAATGGAGTTCGAAAAGATGCGCGACGTGTTTCACATTTCCCAACTAAAGCGCTATATCCCCGATGAGCGTCATATCTTAGAGCCTGAGAGAATCCAGATTGATAGTAGCCTCACATACGAGGAAAGGCCTGTGAAAATCCTTGATAGGAAGGTGCTTAGTACACTCAATAAAGGCGTCAGCATAGTGAAAGTGCTTTGGTCGAACCACGAGTACGAAGAGGCGACGTGGGAAGCCGAAGCTGAAATGAAGATCAAGTATCCAGAGTTATTTTCTGAGGAGAGTTACGAGGGCGTAACTCGTTTTCTTTAAGGGGGGTAGAATGCGATAGAAATTCGCGCTTTTTACCTACTTTTATGGTATTTTTATGAATTTTATGCTTTTTTATACATATTGATGCAAGTAAATAGATTCTCCGCGTAAGGAAATATGTTCGTGAATATTACAAGTAACTTTTAGTTGGCAAAAGAGTGCACAAGAGTGGCATAAAGTACTTCTCGAGTAAGAATAAGTTGAAAAGTTTGGAAAGATATGTGAATTTCGTGTCAAATTTCGGGACGAAACTTCTTTTAAGAGGGGTAGATTGTAATCCCCCGTAATTTTATACATTTTATTTATATATTTTCACGTATATTTAATATATTTAAATAAGAATTTATGAATTTTAGAAATAAATTTATAATTAACGTATATTTATTTATTACATTTTTAATTTTTTCAATGATTTACGAAATCAAAAATAATTTTAGAATTTTAAGTTGAAAAGAATTTGAATTACAAAAATCGATTGAATTTAGAAAACGATCCTATTCAGTTTTGGATTCGAATCCTAAAAATCAAATCCTAATTCTAGCCCATTGTGCAAAGCCCAAACCATAAAAACCCAAAGCAACCCTTCCTTCCCTTACTCTAATTCACGTAAAACCCAAAGAAAGCCATACCCTCCTCTCCCTCCTTCAATCTCACGTACAGCAACAAACCCTCATCCTCTCACAGCCGTTTTCTCTCCTCCCTTCACGTCCGTCGCTTTAGCCAGCCGCCGGACCACCGTCGCTAGCCAGCCGCCGGATCACCGTCGCTAGTCACCACCTGTAAGCTCGGTCGTTCCCTTTTCTTTTTCGTTCCCAATGTCGTTCGTCCTTCCTCACTCCCCTCCTCTTGTTTGATTTTCGCACAGCACCACCCACGACAGCAACCAGCCACTGCCTCTGCCGCCTCGTGCACCGCCGCCCAGCCTCCTCTCTCCCTCTTTCTTGGTTATTTCTTAAACCCTAAGTAACTAATTATTTTAATTATAGTTTGTTAATTTAAATTATGTTCTTGAATTAAATTTATAATTTTTATGGTTTGAATATGATTTTTAGATTTGGTGTTGATATTATAAACGAATTATTTTCAGTTTTGGTATAAGTTAGAGTTTAATCATGTTTTATTAATTCGAATAATGTTTTCTTGAATGAAAATTATAGTTTTTATGATTTAAATTATAGATTTCAGATTATACGAATTATATAATAAATTTATTAATTTTCAGATTATCTAATTACATTGAAATATTGATTTTTGATTGTTTAAAGTATGAAATTCAAGGTTTTTATGATTGTAAATCATGGTAGGACGAGTATGGATTATTAAATTTATTGTTTCGTTGTACTAGGAACGTAGATTGGCCTTGGTGAAGTTTTTAAATGAATTTATATTGCTGAAAATTTAAAGTACGATGTTTGCAAAAAGTTTTCAACGAATTTCAATCACTAGTTCAATAATTATGATGCTAGGAAATAAAATGTTTAAGTTTTGATATTGAGGAAGGTTCTAAATATTCTTAGGATGCATTTAGAATGCTTTATGATGGTTGCCAATAATTAGAAATTGATTGGGATTATTTGTTGGTTGTTTTAGGCGAAGAATTCTCTTTAGGCGACTTTTGAAAAGTGTTAAAGTGGCCTATCAATTTGTTTACACAAGGTACGTACATACCTGTGTACTTGGAATTTGTGTTATTTGTTGAAACCATGTTGAAATTTGTTGATGAACTGATTATGTTGGAATTACATGTTTAATATTGTTGGATGGACATGTTGAACATATATATTTCGTTATGAGGATTATAACATGTTAGTAGATGATTGATGCGAACATGTTAGTTGGGAACATTAGATTATTATATATATTGATTCAGATCGATTGTTCGTTGTTCCCTTTTAGCTTTTCACTACTTTATGAGGGCCGAGGACCTTGTTTAGTAAGTTGAAACCTTATACCCATATAGAGGGGTTGAACATCATTAAAGGAAAGGTTGAATTTAATTGGAATAAGTCTTGATTGACATCTCTGTGACCACTTACTTAATTCCAAGATAAAAACAGTTGTGATTAAATGTTGATTGTATGCCTTATGTGATTGTTGAGTCACAACAGAGTTTAATTTGTAAATCATGTAAAGTGAAACTGAGTATCAATAGCTTTAGACTGTGCACGTCTAAAGTGACGGACAATCAGGAGTTGGGGTCATGGGTCGCTTATGGCTTTCTCTAGGCCGGATTGATCACCGGTCTATTTTAGTCAAAAGTTCCTCGATATCGCAGGTCATTGGGGTTACGGAGTCTCGCACGTACCTCGTCTTTCTTAGTGAAGGCTTCTAGTAGACAACTCAGTCCATTGACTATTTCAATTAAAATAATGTTAATGATACAAAGGTCTAGTTCAGTCAAGTATAGTCTTCAAGTCAATATGTTTTGGTTATCCTTGCTTATGTTTTATTATTATCATGTTAGGGTTGTTCGTTTAATAGTATCATGTTAGGATTATTATTGTTTTGGTATGTAGTACTCAACTTTTCTGATTACGTGCGTTGTTTGTGTGTGTTGATCATGGCTATGCCTTATTGATCCTGTGATGACCCATTTTTGGTGAGCAGTCTCTAAGGATCAATAAGCGTTGCCATCTACAGGTTTGAAGATGATGCATCATTGGGATCGGGATTAGAGAGCTTCTATTTATTTTTGTTTTTGCTAAGTGACTTGGTTTGTTAATTTGCACTTGAAACTTGTCGTACTATTTATATTTCCTTATTTCGGTTGATTGGTTTTTGGATTTAATATGTAATCGATTATTTATAAACCTAAAAGTTAGTTTTATGTTTTCCGCTGCAAAATTCTGAACAAGCCGTTACGTTTTCACACGGGCGATAATACTTTGATAATTCTCTATAGTTATATTTATAAAAAGGGTTATTTTAGAAAAAGGGAATTTTCAGGGTGTTACAGGCTATCACTCTACCTACAAGAGTCAGGAGGAAGAGCCGAACTCTCTGCTCCGCTGATATGTCCGTCATCCGAAGCCCAACCATAATCACCGCCACGGAGGTATGGATGCCCTCCGTAGTCAAATCAACGACAGGGCCAATCAAGTCCCTGACGCTCTCCGACTGCTATTTTAAGTCGAGATCAAAAGTCACCTCCCTCTCGGAAGAAGGGAGGCCCGTAATCATAGCAAACTCGAAAGGGGTGATGGTGATCTCCCCCCAGACCATATGAAAGGTGTTGGTGGTATCCCACCACCACCCCAACAGGCTTGTGTCCGGGCTTTGACGGCCACCTGCCTTCGAAAGCCTCCTATAGCCTCCCAGAAAGGAGCCAAGCCCGTCTGATTCCAGATCGCTCGAGTCTCCTCGGCGTCGAAAACAGTCAGTTAAATGGTCCAAAGGTCCTTCAAGGACCAATAGGTACGCATCGTCTCCCCATCAGCCTACAAAAAGGGTGGATCATGTCAAACCTATACAAGTTCAAGAAGCAAGTTCAAAACACATTGCAAAACCTACCAAGCCAGCGCGTGGCCGCTGAGACAGATGAAACTCGAGACGAAATGCAAGATTTGAGGACCGCCAACCGTCCCTCTCAAAAGCCGGTTTGGTCTGTGGTACCATGCCCGGCGGTGGCACATCCGCCTCAGCCGCTAATATGAGTGTTTTATATAGTGTTTTCACCCCCGTCCCTTAGTACTTTTATGCGTCAAATGAGCTCTTATGAGCCGTTTTTAGTACTAATCTGTGTATTTGAGTGTGCCTTGAGTTTCAGGACTACTTAGTGAGAAATTGGTCTTTTTAGACCCGTTTCATGATGATTTAGGCCACTACGTAATCCCGAGGGAGTTCGGGACGACTATTGTCAACTTGCGGGAGCCTTAGATTCTCATGATTGAGCCCCGGAAGTTAGACTCGGTGTTGCGGACGAAGGGTAGTTGATCTCCCCTCGCCCACCGGGCGAGCAAGCAGAAGACTTAAGCAGTCAGCAGGCGCCCGACGGGCGGAGTTTCGCCCGATGCCCATCGGGCGCCCATCAAAGCTGCAGCAGCGTTTTTTCTCCCTTCGCCCGGCGGGCGAGAGCCGCCCGACCGGGCGCGTGCAGATGCTTCCTATAATGTCTCCCTCCGCCCAGCGGGCAGACATGCGCCCGTCGGGCGGATTTCGAGCTGGTCGCCCGACGGGCGGTTGGCTGCCCGACCGGGCGACGACAACTCAGCAGGCCTTAGGCGCGGTTTTTCTTCCGGTTTTTTCTTATGTTTATGGGCAAACTATAAATACTAGGCTTGATTGTTTTAGCTGGGCACCTTATTTTCTAGTATTAGACCCTTAGTTTATTTCCTTAGTTTAAATTCTCACTAGATTTATGCAAACACTTAGTTTTCAATTTCAATAAAAATTCAAGCTTTCTATTTCTCTTGTTCTTCAATTAAGGTATTGTTCTTTATTTCAATTCTTTGTTTAGCTTTAATTATGTTTTCAATCATGCTAATTGCTTTGTTTATTGTTAATATGCTTGAGTAGTCTAATTTCTAGGGTTTGGGGATCCATGATTAATATGAAGGGATATTGAATAATTGTGATTGTTGGCATTGTAATTATTTCCTATTGATTGGTTTATTTCACTATACAATTAGATTTGCGCAGGTTTAATTGTGGTAGTTATGCAATATCAAATTAAGATTCGAGAGATGAAATTTGATGTTTAGGCTTGTGTCAATAGGTGGAATTAGAGTTAATACGTAGCGAGAGCCCGTTAATTCTGAGTCTATGATTAGTATCGATTCGAGAGAGCATGCTAGTCTAATTAATTACCTTGCTGATTATCGTGATTGTTCATTGTCCTGGATTGTTATTTGTTGGTGACCTATGCCCTAGATTCCTTAATATATTGATTTATACTCGTTTAGTATTCGTTCGTAGTCTTAGTATATAAATCATCAACCAACTCTTGTTCCCAATAGTCTAGTCTAATTGATTAATAGTAGAAAGAACACTGTTTCCATGTGGACTCGATCCTGACTTCCCTTGCTACCTAGCTAGTGGACTTAGGTTATTTTTGATTAGGTGATACGACTTAAGCCTGTCAGCCGCTTCATTGTCTAAAGCATCCTTCATAGCCGCTCGAACAGTCGAGCGTTCAACAAGCTTCCTCCGAATATGATGAAGCATGCTAATGCATTTAAAATGCAAAAATCAACATCCAAACCTGGGGGCTATCTTATACTAGCCCGTACAAAAATCAATATTTTAAAAATCCCCAGTGGCAATACAAGTTAAGCCAAGGACCTCAACTTCAATAAAGAATCTACACCAACGCCTAGGCTATCCACGCCGAAGCAGGTATTTAAATTCTACACCAACGCCTAGGCTATCCACGCCTAAGTAGGTATTCAAGTTCTACACCAAAGCCTAGGCTATCCATGTCGAAGCAGGTACTCAAAAATTCTACAATAACTAGGCTATCCTAGCCTACTCTCCTACAAGACCAAACAAGGTTACCAGTGGAGTCACTATCAACGAATGTCAAGTACAAAATTCAAAAAAGCAAAGTTCAAAATTCTACAAAGTTTCAACAGTTCAAGTTCAAGTGGCTACAAACAATTTTCTTCCTACAAGATACAAGAAACCTACTACCATACAAGCATCATATCAACAAATGCAAGAATATTTCAAGTGAAAAAATTGAAACTACATGCAATCCTAAAAGTTATTTCATAAACAAAACATGAAATCCTTACATGGACAAGGCAGTAGCAACGAGACCAAGGGGAGAGAGTAATCGACCTTTGAGAAAGCAAGAAAGAACAAGTGAATGTGCTCCTACAAGGGCACGACGAGGGGGTTTAAATAGCCCAGCCCAGCGCTGGGCGCGGTTGCGAAAGGGTCACAGCTGCACCCAGAAGGCCGCCCGATCAGGACCAGGCGAAGTACGCCCGATCGGGCGCGCACAGAAGACTCTAATTCTCTTTTCTTTCCGCCCGATCTTCGCGTTTCGCCCTCAGCTCCCAGGGCGATTTGCAATCATCAACAACCTTTGCCCATATTACCGAGTCTAACTCCCGGGGCACAACCATAAGCATCTAAGGCTCCCGAAAGTCGACGATAATGGTCCCGAACTTCTTCGGGCTCGTGTAGTGGCCTAAATCACCATGAAACGGGTCTAAAAAGACCAATTTCTCACTAATCAAACCTGAAACTCAAGGCACACTCAATAACACATATTAGTACTAAAAACAACTCCTAAGAGCTCATTTGATGCATAAAAGTACTAAGGGACAGGGGTAAAACTCTATATAAAACACACATATCAAACTCCCCCAAGCTAGATCCTTGCTTGTTCCTAAACAAGGAAATCATCGATGAATACAAGACCAACTTCACCCCCAACATATTTCAAAATGAAAAACATAATTCAAGGCAAAATCTAACGAGCATGCATCAATGTCAACCAATCCAATCCACCCAACCACAAATCCTCCCTAACAATCGTCACGCAAAGCGAACCACAAGTGCACAATGGAATTCAAGACTAGTGCTCATACACTCGTCACTCATTTATGTGGCGGGTAAAAGATGTACCCGTTCACTCTCCTCCCAACATATAAGTGAACAATGCCCTCCCAAACTCACAACACTCGTGTGTCTAGAAAAACATACACTCAACCTAGTAGTCGACTCGAAATGTGTCATGTCATAACTTGCATTGATAAAGAACTATTTTCACATAAATACGACTCTATGCACAAAGGTCGGAAGGTCTTCAAAGCTTGTAATGTTAGGCTTAGGTAAGGGTGTGGTAAATTTGGAAAAATGTGAGCTTAAAGCCTTGGCTTTGGGGAGCATAAATCCTAAATACAACCATGATCAACCAAAATAATGACCATAACTCTCCCACTTAACACATGATAAAACAACAAATAACCGACACCATACTTTCTTGCCTTTTTCACAATTATAACCAATCACTTATAAGGATATGAACTTGCAAAACTTGATTGAAACAATACTTTGAACTTTTTCTGAGAGTAATAGATTTTTCTTTTTTTTTCTTTTTTCAATATTTTTTTTTCTTTCTTTTAGAAACCTTCACATTTGTTTTATCCTTCTCATCTCTTTCATTTTTCAACCCATTTTTTCAACAACAAATATGATAAGAAGAACTCCCTTTTTCGATACTCAATATGCTCAAAATGTACCACACCACTACTCCCTCACCTCACTACTATTAGCTCCCCCAAGCTAGGCTTGGAAACTAGTAACCAAGGGGGAATTTACGGGCTTGTAATGTGGTTAGTCACCGAATAAAGGGCACAAGCACAACATGGGTAGAAAAAGAGGGAACAAATGTATCTAAATTCATCTGAAGGCTACCTAAATAGAAAAAATTGCCTTCGTCCTCCACAATGTGCATGTATATGAGTCATAAAACACTACTAACAGTTGCAAATCAATACTCAAAATCAATGACACACCAGGAAACTATCACACATTCCTAACCAAGTCAACTAGCCAAGCACCAAGTCCACAAATAGTTAGTCAGAGTTGACTCATGTCATGGCATCAAAGCGATCGAATATCAAATCATGGCTAACACATCTACATAGCTCATCATTAAATACCAAGAATCAAAACAACTCTCAATCAAAGGGGCACAGGGAAGCATGATTTTGTATTCATCGGAACGTATTTTTGTATTTTTTTTCAAAGCAATAAACTAACCTAGAAAGCAATAAACACACTAAAAGAAACACACCAAAATAAGTGAATGCAAAATGAAAAGAAAAACATACCTAAAATGTACAAGGGAGTGAAACCCCCCCCCCCCCCCAAGCTAAATCAGACAATGTCCTCATTGGCTCAAGGGGTATCGAACCATCTCGATCATCCTCAGCATCAGTGATGGCCTTGACCATCATCACCATCATCACCATCATCACCACCTCGACCACCATGACCGCTAGGGCCCGCTCCATACCCACCGTAGTATGAAGGTGTGAAGGTGCCCATGGAACCGGGAGCTCCATATCCCTCCGCGGGATAGGTAAACCAGGAAGGGTGCTGGGCATCCGGAGCAATATAGCCCTGTCTGGCATACTGATCATAGATAGGGAACATGGCCCTCTGGTGATCACTTGCAAACTCATGAAAATCAATCTCAAGCCTGCCCAACCTCTCATGAACGGAGCCCTGCTCCTCCTCTGGTGCCGGGCCACCATGTGGCCTCCCCTCATCCCCTCGACGCCCCCTCCTAAAGTAGGTGCGAGGCTTGGGCTGAAATTGGTGGGGCTCTGGCTGTGGGTCAGGCTGGGGCTCAGTCCGCTGCTCTTGCTCAATCCCAACATATAAATAGTGAGCCTGGCCGGGTCTGAAACGGGTGCGACCTTGAGGGTCAGGTAAAGAGAAAAGCATGTTCCCCTCGAACATCCAATACATGGCACCCGGGCGAAATAACCCATGCTCACCCTGCAAGCGGCGAAACCCAGAAGAATAGGCCAAGTCTAGTAAATTGCTACCCAAAACCGGAGTCTGGTTAGCCTCAACAAAGTTTACCGTGGTCATGGCAATGTGGGTGATCAACCCACCAATGGTGATGCGAGTGGTTTGGGAGCTAGTGGCTATTGAATAAAGTTGGGAAGCCATATGATGGGCTAAGTTCATTGTATACCTCTGTTCCCCCTCTAAAACATAGCCACCCAAAATCTCCAGCTCCGTACTCCTAATATTCTGATTCTCCTCTCTACCAAATATAGTGAACCCCAGAAACCTATAGAATACAATGGGGACGGGGTGTTGGATCTTGGAAGCATGCAAGTGTTGCATACTACCAGGATCACTATTACCGGCCAGCTTTCCCCACATTTCACAATTATTATAGGCACTACCAGGCTTCCTACTAGGGGTAGTGGACAATCCAAAAATTCCACCAAAATCAGCAATACTCAATTGAACATTACGGTTCATCAAACGAAAATGAACCGAAGATACATTCCTATAACCATCTTTACGCAATTGCAAAGAACTCAGAAACTCCAAAGTCAATCGTCTAAATGTAAGACGCAACATGCTAAACATATTTTTCATGCCAACACCATAAAAAGCTCGTTTTACATCCTGTTCAATACCCATATCATGAAGTGATTTTTGACATAGAAAACTAGAAGGGATTACCTCCCTCTTTTTGAGGTGGATGAACCGATCACGTTGCCACTCCGTAGTAAAAATAACGTCCGGAAAGTCCCGGTCCGCATCGAACCGGGGCGGCGGCGGTGGTGGTGTCGGCTCACGAGCTCGGCTTGTAGAAGCCTCATGTTGGTTCCTTGCTTGCATGGTCCATTTCTCTTCCCTCCATCTCTAAAAGGTTGCCCCATTTTTCTTTTGGGCCACCTGAAAGATTGTTCCATTTCCTCTTTTGTTAATATGGTTCCTGTAGACACCTACTTTTGTCCCCATTCCCGAAAGGGAAGGTTCGATGATGAGAACATAAATCTCCACTTGGCAACGCATCTCCTATAAAATAACGGATCTCAATCACCCTTTCATTTCAGCCAAAGCTGCTATTTATAGAAACCTGCTAAGAATAGTAACTGCCGTAAAAGGTAGTTGTTAAAAGTGGCAAAGTCATAAAAGATAGAAACCTGTCAGAATTAGGTGTTGCACTCCAACATAAATCCTAAAAGAGATAGAATTTGCATTCCTGGTAAAATTAAAAAATAAGAGTTACGTATTAATTAAATTCCTGACGAATCTAGAGTTCGTAACGGGCCCAGACGCATTTCGTCATAAGAATACGCACTAAAAGACTCGGATAAATCTCAAAAGCTCCGTGTTCTAAGAGTCCAAATCTGACAAAGAACTCGACCCAGATCCCATTTTCAACGCCTGGATCTGGGCGCTGAAATCTTCGGCGCCCAGCCTTGGGCACTGAAAGTGCATGGGGTCTTTTTATCTCTGGATTCTTTTTGGATTCGTATCTTAAAATCTATCTTTCCACACACTCTTTTCCTATAAATACAGCCTAAAACCGACGTGAAAATAACACACAATTCCATAATTTGAGTATTGACTCTTGCCTTAAGCCTAAGCCTCACGTTGCGAAATTGATCCAGCGTTCTGTCGCAATCGACCCAAAAGTCGAACAGAACGCACCCTGCCCCTTGTAGCTTGATGAATTAAGCCTAAATACTGGAACAATGCTTGGAAACCCGAGATTTGCTAAATAAAAGGAGAAATAGCAAAGCCAAGTGGTTAGTTTTCTAAGAACCACAACGCACCTCTCAAGGGTGCATTGTAATGTGTCCCTCATATGATTTAATCGCTTTCATCACCCTTTTATAAAATTGTCAAACTATTAATTTGATTGATCTATCACGCCTAATAAGATAATACCTTGGACAATTGAATTATCATGCTAGGTACCTTAAATCAATCTAAATAAGATAATCACGATCGATTTAGTATTATGTGTTGCATATTGCTAAAATCAATTCAGAATAGTTTAATAGTTTAACGCATGTCCCTTCAATTATTTATGCTGAGCTAGTAAGGATAACCTGCCTCTGGAGTATTATCGATGAGCACTCCTCTCGGTAGTTACAGTCCCCCGAACTCTCAATCTCTGCCCTGCGGGTGTACGTTGAGCGATCCCCACACTAGGGATCACAAGGGAACCTATGGTCGTCGTGGTCGAACATAATGGCACTCCCTTTATGTCACGATAACCGGGTTTTGTCAGTTTTTCTCATTGTCGTTAAAAACTGAATGGCGACTCCTATATTACTAGTCGATTGGGCGTAAACTCACAGGAGATCCAATTACACTTGATCTGACAACGTCACGCCCACGAGGGACGAGGTCACGCATTAGCCTCGTGCTTTTTCGACCCCCTCACAGTGGCGACTCCGCTGGGGAACGTTAATGAAATACTCGTGCTCGTAGGTAATCAAAATTGCCGAAGGGTGAAACGATCCTACCCCGCGTTTATTTCCCCATCAAGTTGGGACTACCTGGAAATCAGCATATTAATGTGAACGGACAGAACCGCATAACGAATCTTGGCTCCGTTGGATGTTTCATCTCGGGAGTTGGGACTAAGGATACCCATCCCCAACCGGGGGGTGCATACGCTTCGAATGTTGTCCACTCGGCACTTTTCGCTAGTAGTACACCCGTCCCAAACCCAATCGCTCGCGCACTAGGTCCCTCTCATTGGTGCACGCCCCCTTGGCTTACATCGTGATTGGCCTCTTGGGCGAAATTCGTCTGTTGAAGGCACTACCTCGATCGGGGCATGTGTTGGATCTGCGATAGAAGCGGTACCAAGCCGGCGCAAATACTACCCATAGAAGCCTATCATAAACTACATGACATATTATTATTTTGCCTCATGATGTAATGTTAGTTATGTGTAACGAATTATGTGATTGTGTGTGACAAATAATGCTAGAAAACCAACGACCTTTAAAATTGCCCAAACATTCGTAAACCAATTGGCCAAAGAGTTATACCGAAATACGTGTTCCGCAAACCCGAACGATCGCCACAAAAATAAGCGACGCTCGGGATGGCCCGTAACGAATCCCACAAACGCTGCACAACGCGTAAAGGACGTTATTAGGCAAGCACGCAAAATCAAAGTCGCATAAACAAAAAAATATACGTAAACAGAAAACGAAAACCAGCCAGGGACGCATTTTCAACGCCCCTGGCTGGGCGCCAATATTTCTAACGCCCTTCGCTGGGCGCTGAAGTTGCTGCCTGGCCTTTTGGTCAGGCACAGCAGCCTCGGTGCCCGCGCATAAAAAATAGTAGCAATAAAAAAAATTCGTAATAAATTTGCTACGAGGACGTATGAAAAAAGGCACTCGATTCTAAGAATGACTTATAAAATAAATAACTCCTTGTGTCGTTGTTAGGCTTCCTATAACGACTATGTTCGGCACTAAAACCGAGCATGCCGATTAAAATAACCTTGAAAGTCACACGGGCAAAAAATTTCGAAAATATAAAAGAGTTCAAAGTGCACACACAATAGTCCAAATATACTAGTCCGACTTAAGGGTAGTCATAAAGTGTCTAAAAGGCCAACTCATGAAATAAACTAATGTGTCTCCTACTCCATAATGTTGATACAGGGCCCCTGAATACCTACCCGTGATAGCCATCAAGGATCGCAATGGAAGTGGAATATCCTGAACATCTACTCCTAGAGGTCGCACAAACCAAAGAGATGCACGCTCTGGGACACGACCCTCTACGTTCTAAAAGGCCACTCGCCTAAAAGAACTGCACAATGCCAAAAGCCTCCCCCAACGCACATGCTTTCGGGCTATTGTTTGGGTTAGAAAAGAAAACAACAAGGAACAAAACAGAAATCATGGCATTGGCCCTTCAAGATGAATTATTTGATCCCACTAAACTGATCGCTCCATCACCCCTAAAGGTCGACCAAACCCAACAAGGGTGGCGCAAGACCTTCAAATGGACTAATGCTCGTGGAATGAAGTTCAAGATATCTGCGGGAGAGGGCCCAATGTGTGAAGAATTCGAGTCTGAATCCGAGTCCGAATCCGAGTCCGAACCTAATAAAATTGTAATCCCTCCCAAAACTAATTTAGACCCGGAAATATCCACTCCGGGAGATCTTTTTGATGTAATGCTTCACGATTTTAATAAGATAAGCAAAACTTTTGAGTATATGCCGCTTAAAAATCCGAGTAGTAATGCAGAATGCCTCGCCACTAATGAGCACGAAAAAGAACCAGAAGATGAATATACCGAATTAATAAAAGCTGTAAATGAACAAGAACTCAAAACCCCTATAATTGAGGACACAGAATCGGTAAATATTGGAACATAAGAAAATCCTAAATTCATTAAAATTGGCCTCACCTTAACTCCCACTGAAAAAACGATCTAATCTCCACTTTACGGGAATTCGAGGGTGTCTTTGCTTGGTCCTACAAAGACATTCCCGGAATAGATCGAGAAATCGCTGAGCATAGGATTCCGCTGGATCCCAAAATGACGCCAGTAAAACAAAAGCTACGACGGCTTAAGCCGGAGATAGCCTTGAAAATAAAAGAAGAAGTCACTAAACAATTAGACGCGGGCTTCATAAAGGTCTCCGACTACCCAGAATGGGTGGCCAATATTGTCCCCGTAGCTAAAAAAGATGGACGACTGCGAATGTGCGTAGATTTTCGAGATCTCAACAAAGCCAATCCCAAAGATGACTTCCCTCTACCTCACATTGACATATTGGTAGACAACACAGCGGAACATGCGCTTCTCTCCTTTATGGATGGGTACGCAGGATATAACCAAATACTTATGGCGGAAGAAGACATGGAAAAAACAACCTTCATAACCCCTTGGGGTACATATTGCTACACTGTAATGCCTTTTGGTTTGAAAAACGCGGGGGCCACCTATCAAAGAACAGCCACCACGTTACTTCATGACATGATACACAAAGAAATCGAGGTATATGTAGACGACATGATCGTCAAATCTAAAGACCGGCACGGTCACCTCCCGGCACTTAGGAAATTCTTCACCCGAATCCTAAAATATAACATGAGACTAAATCCACAAAAATGTGTGTTCAGGGTAACCTCCGGAAAATTACTAGGATATGTGGTTAGTACACGGGGGATCGAGATTGACCCATCTAAGATTAAAGCCATTACCGAAATGCCCCCACCAAAAACTGAAAAACAGATAAGGGGCTTCCTAGGAAAGCTGCAATACATTAGAAGGTTCATTTCCAAGCTTACTATGACTTGCGAGCCAATATTTAAAAAATTAAGAAAAGAAGAAAAAGCCGAATGGATGAACAATGCCAAACTGCCTTCGATAAAATCAAAGAATACCTAAGCAAACCACCCGTCCTTTCCCCTCCTTTGCCCGGGATTCCTTTACATCTATACCTAACCGTCACGGATACTGCAGCAGGAGCTATGCTCTCACAGTGTGTACGTGGATCCGAGCGAGCCATCTACTACTTGAGCAAGAAGTTCGTACAGTACGATACGAGATATACAGAACTTGAGAAAACTTGCCTCGCCCTCGTTTGGGCGTCTAAAAAACTCAGGCATTACCTATTAACCCACACCGTTCATATAGTGTCACAACTAGACCCCTTAAAATACATGTTCGAAAAGCCCGCACTAAACAGTCGCTTATCCAGATGGCTAGTCATGCTCTCAGAATTCGATCTAAAATTCATGCCAGAAAAAACAATCAAAGGAAGAGCGGTAGCCGAATTTCTGGCCGAACATGCTACGAATGAGGAAACCACGGAAGCTTACCTCCTCCCCGACGAGGAACTTCTGATGATACGAGACGACTATTGGACACTATACTTCGACGGTGCATCCAATCAAAAGGGATGCGGCGTCGGAGTTCTCCTAGTCAGTCTCGAAGGGGCCCATATACCAAATTCCGTCAAACTTGACTTCGAGGCCACAAACAACGCCGCCGAGTATGAAGCCTGCATAGTCGGGCTTGAGGTCGCGGTTAGCCTAGGAGTCAAGCATTTACAAGTCTTCGGGGATTCTTCCCTAATAATCAACCATATATCCAAAAGATGGAAAGTCTGAAGCACTAGTCTCTCATAATATCAAGCCCACTTAGACCAAATAGTTGAGCAATTCGAAAAAATCGAGTATACATACTTACCAAGAGACGACAACCAATTCGCGGATGCATTAGCAAAGTTAGCTTCGATGCTCAACATCCCGAGTGAATGGGATGGAATGACCCTTCGGGTCGAACGAAGAAAAGAGCCGGCTTATTGCTGTTCCCGGAACTCCGAACCTGAAAATACCGAAGAAGAACCATGGTATACGGACATCCTTCGTTATAAAACAAGTGGGGAATTCCCCCCAAACACCTCCCCGCGAGCACAAAAGGCCCTACGCCTCCTGGCGTCACAATATAGAATAATCTTGGGAGCATTGTACAAATACACGCCGAATAAAATCAAGTTACTTTGTGTTCACCAAAACCGAGCCCAAAGACTAATGGAAGAATACCATAACGGCGTGTGTGGACCTCATATAAACGGCAAAATGCTATCCCGAAAAATATCCCACTCAGGATATTATTGGACCACCATGGAAACCGATTGCCACCACTTTGTGAAAACCTGCCCAAAATGCCTTTCAGTAACCTTAACCACCTACCTCCCTCATAACTATACACATTCACTTCCCCATGGCCCTTTTCTACCTGGGGTATAGACATAATTGGCAAAGTAACACCCACATGTGTAGGGGACACGAGTACGTTTTAGTCGCAATTGATTACTTCACTAAATGGGTAGAGGCAGTCTCCTACGCGAAATTAACGGCCAAGCATGTAGCTCGCTTTCTCGAAAAAAACATATTCTGTCGATACGGGGTTCCACATGAAATCATAAGCGACCAAGGTTCCCACTTTAGGGCCGAAGTCCAAAACCTACTCGAAAATATCATGTCAAACATCATAAATCCTCTCCCTACAGGCCACAAATGAACGGCGCGGTAGAGGCGGCCAATAAAAACATTAAAGTCATAATTGAAAAAATGGCCGAAAATTATAAGGACTGGCCCAACAAATTACACTTTGCATTATGGGGTTATCGAACCTCAATCTGCACCTCTATTGGAGTAACACCTTACTCCTTGGTATACAGAATGGAAGCAGTCCAACCAATCGAGTTGGAAATTCCCTCCCTCCGGATCGTCCTAGAAAGCAAGCTACCCTAGGCCGATGGGGTTCAAGCTAGGTACGACGAGCTCGTTCTTTTAGACGAACGGAGGTTGAGAGCTTTACATCACGTGCAAGTGTATCAAAAGCGTATCGCAAGGCAATTCAATAAAAGAGTCAAACCTCGAAATATCAAAGAAGGTGATTTCGTGTTAAAAGAGGTGTGTGCACCTACCACGGACCCCCGAGGAAAATTCCGGCCTAATTGGACCGGACCATACTTTGCAAAAACCATCCTACCAGGCGGTGCAGTCCAACTGGCTGACATAGATGGAGCGGAATTCGCTAACCTCACGAATTTAGACCAATTGAAAAAGTATTATATTTAATAAAGTTCAGTCCGGAATTAAGGCATTTAATAATACACATTAAACTCATAAGCAAGCATTCTGCACATTACTCTAACAAAACGGCATAAGACTCACTAAAATAAATAAAAAAGCACGCAAGAACTTAGTTTCATCGCCCAGGGCTGGGCGCTGTTATTTTTCACGCCTAGACCTGGGCGCCGATCTTTTCCAACGCCCATGCCTGGGCGACATTCTCTTCTGCCACCAGTCCTCCCGCTTCTGCAAGTGTTCGTACTTCTTTCTCGAATTATCAAAAGAATCACGAACACTTAGGGGGGTAGCAGACGTGTAATAAACACCCTTTTCATAAAAAATATATAATTAGAACTACGCACGACCTGATTCTGACGAAGATACGTAGACAATCCTTATCAAGGATTCGGTCCGATAAAAAAAAAAGAAAAAAAAAAATAATAAAGTCATGGAACACATCGAGAAGAAATGACACTACAAGGGAACTATACCCCGACCCATGCACGAGTAAGGCTAAAAGTCCAAATAGAACAAAAAGGTAGCCACGGGAATTTATGAAGGTGCAAGCCCAACAAAGGAGTATGGCACGAGTTGACAAGGACGAAAACCCCAAATGTAGACATGAGAAAATATACATATATAATACCCCCCAAGTAGTCGGCTAGTCTAGTACATGTGCACTCTTGTAAGAACTCACTCTTTTTTATACAATATATGCAATCCTTTCTTTTTTCCAAAATTATCGTTGGTTTAAAAGTTTAGTACCGTATTAATGCTACGTGTTGAGGCCTCATTTGATAAAGGCAACCTAACAAGCCCAATGAAGGCTCAAACATTCTTGCACCAAAGATTCGCAAAAAATATAATAAATCATATATACATGCGAAATACGAGAATGAATAAAATACAAAGGTGGAGGCAAGCCTAAGACTCGTCCTCGGCTTCACCCCTCCAAGCCTCACCGGTCCATCCCGTCCACCCACCATGGTGCGAGGATCCCCAGGCTGAACCTCCCCAATGCTGAGGCTGTGGCTCCAACTCGTGGCTGGGCTCACGGCCCGTTCCCTCTCCTCGGGGCCGCGTCCCCCGAACCCCGACGGCCCCGGCTCGCCCTGTCTCCTTCTGTAGAAACAAAAAGAAAAGTAAGTGACAGAAATGAGACAACCAAAGAAAATATACATCTCAAAAAGAAGGTACATTACCTGAGTAGAGTGGGGGCTCCTGCAAGAAAGTACGGACCGGGCCCGAACCAACGCGGACTTCAGCCGATTGATCACCCCCACCATCGCATTGGCCGTACGGGCCGGGACCTGAAATGGGAATGTCAATAACAAAAGAAAACAAAAAATTAAGGGGAATAAGAAAGATGCATAAATGAAGGGTGCATACCGCCTGTACTCCCTCTGGGAGCGGAGCATGGAAAACCCGACCCTCCGGGATAATCTCCACAAACTCGGATCCACCCTCCCCAATATATGAGATCCGAGCATCAGGAGGCACCCACCGCCCTAACGCAGGATCAGGATGCTCCTGCACGAAACACGATAACATGAATATACGGGTACGAGCATGGGAACGCAACAAGAAATAATAATAAAAATAGCGACTTACAGCGCCAGGCTCCGGGAGACGAAGAGAATCCAGGATAACTGATGATAGCTAGCTCGCGCTATCACCAACTCAGTCGCCGGGACACCCTCCCTCGAATGGACCCTCCAGGCCTCGCCTATCAAACGGGTGGCCAACATGGTCGCAGGTGGAGGATGAGGCACTGAGAAGACTCCAACGGTCTGCATACATACCCGCTCCCCCAGATACCAGACGGGGTCACGGCGACCAATGAATAAAACCCGCATCTGGCTCAGGGCATAACTATCCCTAACCGAAGCGTAGACACCCCTGAAAGAGATCCATGGGGTCCAGACCACCTATTTGAGAATATAGACACAATCAGAATCTCGCACAAAAAAAAAATATAAATAAGAAACGAGATAATAAAAAGGTGCTTTACATGCTCGGGGTTCCCGTCCCGAATGAGATCCCACACAGTATCAGACGGCGGACGCGCCGTCAACTTCTTCTTCCAGCCCCAGCGACGACCAGCAGGGTACTCCAAAGGCCTGTGCCCCTTTCGGGGAGCCAGCCAGGGTAAGTGCTCAAAGGCCCAAAGCTATAAAATAGAGAGAGAATAGGCAGTAAAACAAAATGTACATTAAAAAGCCCAATAAGGCAAGAAATCAAAAGAAGGAGCGAGGCACATACCTCAATCAAGCGCGGCACCCCCGCCAAGGCAATGACGAAATAACGTCTACGGGGATCCGAGTCTCGCACCGCCAAGCTCATCTGGCCTACGAGCGTCGCATAGCCCAAGTCGCCCCAGCAGTATGCGCCTAGCAAAGACACGTGCTCCACCAGGTCTATCCACCTCGGGTCAAAGGTGTCAGTAGGACCCGACAGAAATGTAGAAGTGATGAAGTGGAGGTAAAACAACCGGGCCTGTCCCAAAGGCGACTCCTCCACCCCATGCTCCAGGCCCCACATCAAATCAGCATAGGGTATCCCACGGGCCTGGTACGAAGGCAATCTCTGACCCAGCCACGAGCCCATGAGCCTGGTACCCTCAACAACATTCGGCAGCGGGCCACCAGACCTCAGTCGAACGGGAATCCCCGTAAAGGTCAAGCCCGTCAAAGCGGTGTAGTACTCGGGAGTAATCGTCATCTTGCCCCAAGGAAAATGGAAGGTATTGGTAGTGTCCCACCACCATCTCATAAATGACCGCAAGAAAGATAGGGAGATGTTGAGTCGCAGTATCTCCCAGAAAGTCTCAACTACCGGGAACAGCGAACTCGCCCTCACCAAATTGTAACACCCTAATAATTCCTTGCTTTTATAAAACCATTTTCCAACTTAAAATAAAAGAATTACTAAAGTAATACCGCCACCGTGATAACGGTTAAGGCTATTACCAGAATTACGCAGCGGAATTAAATGTCAACTAACTTTTAAAAACCATAATTAATCAAATATCGAGGCCTCCTACAATTTGGAATCCATAATGGCCCAAACCCAAAATATGAATAATCCAAACATTTCAAACATAATTAAATTAAGTTTAACAAAATAGTTTCAAAAGACGAAAACATGCAACTCTCTCAATCATCCCAAGCCACATGATTTCGATCGTACTTGATCTACCAACCTGCTATATTATTCTACTCCCCAACAATGCAAGTGCAAATGATGGATCATCATAGGGTCATTAAGGCAAAGGCCATGACCGGAAACACACAAAGCACGTAGTCAGCAAAAGCTGAGTACTTACAAGCATAGAGTAATGAAACTAAGCATGCATCACTCACTAAATACTAATCAACATGCAAAAGCCATATAATAACTAACAAACAATCATGAGATACAAGACTTGACTCTTGACTCGACTCTTGACTCACAATTTAATTAGAATAAGCTTCGAACGGGCCAAAAGAATAATCCACAAAGGGAAAAAGTGATGGGAGCCAACCAAACACCAAATATAATAATAATAATAAAATCGGGCCATACCGAGTGTCGGGCCATACCGACGGAATTCCTGCGCATAATATAAATGAAACAACGTCTTGTATCATTAGTAGGAGTACGAGCTTTCCGGCAAGACCCCCCCCCATTGTTCATACTCAAGGTATATACGTTCCAAGAGTTTTGAAGCTTGTTCCGGTTGCACTTTACGTTTATTAATATTTTAATAAAGGCGAACTCAAGACTCGACAACACGTACATATACAATTAATAAACGACAACCAAAATAATCTTATTTTAATGCTTTAAGACTTGTGATCAACCAAGCAAGACACTTGTGATATTATTACCATGTTCCTCCTCACCAAAGTGAGTCTCCACATCATGCATATTAACATGAGGGTTGTGCCCTTGCACGACAAATCCTAATTCATTTCATACATAATATTTCCAACTGAACCCTACATGTGCGGTGGCTTACGTGAGCTAACCCTTCACATGTGGTAAAATAAATAGTACAAAGAGGTACAAATAAATGGCTCAAAGTATGCTAGACATCCCGTACAATAGCATACAATTAATTAATCCATCCCTTGCATGTGAATTGAACCATACATGCATAAATATTGAACAACATGATTGACAATGAAATCTATACTCATAATAATTTCAACATGCTTGTTCAACAATTAATTCAATAAATCCAACATCACAAAACACATGCTCGTTCACCAAAATAAACATGATTTCACATAATGTAATTCACATCATCAACAATCATGTAATGTCATTGACAAAAAGGTGTGGTCGCCCTAGACTTGTACGTACCTCGAATACCTAAGCGTAGGGGCCACTTTGCAATAACGAGCACTCAACTAGAAATCACCTCCTATCATCAAAATAATGAAACTTAAATTATTTCCATGTTCATTAAATTTCCAGCAACTCTAAAATTAAAACTTCCTTTAGACTTTAGAATTCAATCGTTTTTCAATAATAAAGTCGTCTCAATTTGCAAAATCAATCCCTAGTACAAAAACATACTTTTTCCGCCTTTAAAATCAATAAAAATCGACACTTTAAACCTTTATTCAAATCTGAAAATATAATTGATTATCATAATTAAAATCATCACCTAATTATGCTAATCAATTGACTCATTAGGTCTAGGTTAAAACCCTAACTTGAAAATCCCAATAACACTAGTTTGATATCATAAAAATCCATGCTTTATTAAATAAACAAATCTGAAAATTCATTCTTTAATAATTAAAACAAACCTAATGAATCACACCACACAAATCCTCAAACCACGGTATTCATAACCGGTTCCCAGCATTTTAATTACTCAAAATAATATTAATATAATAATGTAAAATACGGAATTTAAATAGAATAGGTAAGGAAGAAGGGAATTATACCACTCCGGCCTATAGCACGGAACAATCACGAATTAGGGTGATTGGGCGAAAAGAGATTGGAAAACGAACACGAACAACAACAACACACACACACACGCAATCGTGTGTGTGCGCAGCAACGAAGGGACGAGGCACGGGGCGCGCTGTGCGCGAGGATGAGGGAAGCAGGGGCGCGCTGTGCGCGAGGGCGAGGGCAACAAGGGCGCGCGCTGTGCGCGAGGAGAGAGCGAGAGAAGGTGAGAGTGTGGCTGGGCGCTGTGCGCGCGGGCACGAGCGAGAGAGCGAGGGAGGTGCGAGCGCTGTGCGCGAGGGCACAAGCGAGAGAGTGAGGGAGGTGTGGGCGCTGCGCGCGAGGGCACGAGTGAGAGAGTGCAGCACTGGGCGTGAGGCCGAGCAGCACGAGAGCACAGCAGCACGGGCACGGGGCTGTGTGCGTGCGTGCAGTGTGCCGAGCAAAGAGAGGAGAGGAGTGTTGGGCAAGAAATCAAAAAAGGGGCTTTATGAAATTTTAGGGGTTTATTTAATGATGGGGAGTCCTATTTATAGGCTCCCTAATCCCTTGATGGGCTAGGCTTAGGATATTTAAGTTGGGCTTAGGAATTAAATGAATTGGGCTAGCTTAGGACTTGAATTAAATACTTTTGATTGGGCTCGTTTAATAAAACGAATTGGACTTTTTATTCAAAACCCGAAGCTTTAAAAATCATTTGCAACTCTTTTAATTTCCCGACTCAAGAATTAAATTCGTTTCGTAATTAATTAAAATAATAAATATTCTAATTACTTAAAATACATTAAATACATTTAAATATTATTTAAATGCTAATAAATCGTAAAATGCTTTATAAATATAATAAAATATATTTATAAATATTATAAAAATACGAGGTATTACAGTCTACCCTCCTTAAAAGAAGTTTCGTCCCGAAACTTGGGTTCGGAAATCCAAAATTCAACTCAACTTGAGACTTTCTGAGACTTTTTAATACGTTCCTTTACAAAAGTTTTAAGTTGCTGTACTCTTTACATGATTAAACAGGACAATAATAAGTGCAAATTCAATAGAAAGCCCTAAATTAAGTATAAAATAGGGGAAAACAAGGTAAAAAGCGCGAAATTCTACCGCACTCTACCCCCCTTAAAAGACACTTTCTTTCTCATTTCGTCCTCCGCTTCCCAAGTGGCTTCCTCAAATTCTTGATTAGACCATAACACTTTGACAATTTTCACATCTTTAGTACGCGTACTACGCACTTTGCTATCAAGGATTTTAACAGGTCTTTCCTCAAAGGTTAGACTTTGGTCTAATTCTATGGTCTCCGGTTGCAACACATGCGATTTATCCGGGATATATTTCCTTAACTGAGATATGTGGAACACATTATGCACTCTATGCAAGTCCATAGGCAAGGCTAGTCTATAAGCTACCTTTCCGATTCTTTCTAAGATCTCATATGGGCCTATGTACTTAGGGCTTAACTTCCCTTTCTTCTCAAATCTCATGACACCTTTCATTGGTGACACTTTGAGCAACACTTTATCACCTATGTTGAACTCTTCATCCCTACGTTTCAAGTCTGAATAACTCTTTTGGCGATCCTGCGCCGCTTGAATCTTTGATTGGATGGTTCCGATTTGGTTCATGGTGTCCTCTATCATTTGAGGTCCCAATACTACGGTTTCACTAATATCGTTCCAACAAAGTGGACTTCTACACTTTCGTCCATACAAAGCCTCAAATGGTGCCATTCCGATCCCATGCTAGCATGATAGCTATTGTTATAGGAAAAATCAATCAAATCTAGGCTATCTTCCCAACTTCCTTGGAAATCAATAACGCATGCTCGAAGCATGTCCTCCAGGGTTTGGATAGTCCTTTCACTTTGGCCATCTGTGGCTGGGTGGAAGGCTGTACTCATTTTCAATGTCGTACCAAAGCTCTTCTGCACACTTTTTCAGAAGTTCGAAAGAAACCTTGAATCTCTATCTGATATGATATCCTTAGGAACTCCATGTAACCTCACCACATTCTTAATGTAGGCTTTAGCAAGTTGTTCCATTTTCCAGGTTTCCTTCATTGGTATAAACACTGCTGACTTGGTCAACCTATCTACCACAACCCAAATTGTATCATTCCCAGTCTTTGACTTAGGTAAACAAGTGACAAAGTCCATAGAAATACAGTCCCATTTCCAGCTTGGAATCTCTAAAGGTTGGACCTTCCCTTGAGGTCTCCTATGCTCAATTTTAACCTTCTGACAAGTCAAACATCTAGCCACAAATTCAGCCACTTCGTTCTTCATCCTTGGCCACCAATAGACCTTTTTCAAGTCCTTATACAACTTGTCACCCCCTGGGTGCATAGAATATGGCGTATTATGCCCTTCTTTCATCAATCTCTCTTTCAGTTCTCCACACTTTTGAGGCACGCACCACCTGCCTTTGTACCTCAAACTTCCATCATCATGGATTCGGAATTCTAACTCCTTACCTTGCGAAATCTTTTCCTTGATTCGCTCCAACTTTACATCACCAGCTTGGTTCTCTCTAATCTCATCAAATATTGACGGTTGGATGGTTAAGGCATTCATTATTCCCACAAGGCTTTCACCACTTACTATTTCAAGGTTCAAATGCTGCATGTCCTTACACAGCTCGTTAGCAACTACTAACGCATTGACACTATGACTTGATTTCCTACTCAAGGCATCCGCAACTACGTTGGATTTTCCCTCATGGTACTGGATATCCAAATCATAGTCCTTAATTAACTCCAACCACCTTCGTTGGCGCATATTCAAATCCTTTTGTGTGAAGATGTACTTCAAACTCTTGTGGTCCGTAAATATCCTACACTTCACACCATACAGATAGTGTCTCCATATCTTCAATGCAAACACTATAGCCGCTAGCTCTAAATCATGGGTAGGGTAATTGGATTCATATGGCTTTAATTGCCTTGACGCATACGCAATAACTTTCCCGTTTTGCATCAATACACACCCCAAACCATTCTTAGAGGCATCACTATACACATCGTATGCACCACTCTCATCTGGTAAGGTTAACACTGGCGCGGTTGTCAATCGCGTCTTTAAGGCTTGGAATGCTTCCTCACACTGGTCACTCCATTCAAACTTGGTTTCCTTCTTCATCAAGGTAGTCATGGGCTTGGCTATCCTAGAGAAGTCTTGAACAAATCGTCTATAGTAGCCAGCTAATCCCAGAAAACTACGAATGTCCGTCACACTCTTGGGTGTAGGCCATTCACTAACAGCTTTAATCTTAGCAGGGTCAACTGCCACTCCTTCTTTTGACACAAAATGTCCCAAAAATTCAACTCTTTCTAACCAAAACTCACACTTTGAGAATTTGGCATATAACTGGTTATCTCTGAGGGTACTCAACACCGATCTCAAGTGTTCCGCGTGATCTTCTTCACTCTTTGAATACACTAGGATGTCATCTATGAAAACCACTACGAACTTGTCCAAATAGGCATGGAATACACGGTTCATTAAGTCCATAAATATTGCAGGGGCATTGGTTAACCCAAAAGGCATAACAGTGAACTCATAATGTCCGTATCTAGTTCTGAATGCGGTCTTTGGTATGTCATGGTCAGTGATTCTCATTTGATGATAACCCGAACGCAAGTCGATCTTTGAAAAGATTCCTGCTCCTTTTAGTTGGTCAAATAGGTCTTCTATCCTAGGTAATGGATAGTTGTTCTTGATTGTGACCTTATTAAGCTCCATGTAGTCTATACAGAGCCTCATACTTCCATCCTTTTTCTTCACAAACAACACTGGTGCTCCCCAAGGCGATGCACTTGGCCTAATATAACCTTTCTCCAATAGATCCTCTAGTTGGCCTTTTAACTCATTCATTTCTGCTGGAGCCATTCTATAAGGTGCTTTTGAAATAGGGGCGGTTCCAGGCACTAAATCTATGGTAAAGTCAATAGGTCGATTGGGAGGCATCCCCGGGATCTCTTCTGGAAATACATCAAGGAATTCATTGACTACTGCAATATCCTCAGGCTGACCCTTGATCACATGCTCTAGGTTCCTCACATTACATAAGAAGGCTGGGTTCCCTTTACTGACTAGCTTCACGAGTTCCATTGCCGTGATGATTCCTATGTTCTTAGGCTTACCAAAACGACGATATGACACTACTTTGCCTAGGCTAGACCTCAAGTGAACCTTCTACTTCTCACAATCTATTTTGGCTTTGAACTTGGCCAACCAATCCATTCCTAGAATTACATCTAGCTCTCCTAACTCGAATTCGATTAGGTTAGATAAGAATACGGTCTTAGCTATGGTCATAGGCACATCTCTATGGATTTTGGTACACTTCACTATACTACCAGTAGGTATGACTATAGGTACTTCAATCGATTCAGGCTCTTTCAACCCTAATTTCCCCAAAGCATCTACTGATATAAAAGAATAAGTCGCACCAGAATCAAATAGAACTTTAACTGAAACGGAATTAATAGAAAAAGTACCCGCTATGACGTCAGAGGAAGTCTCCGCTTCTTGCCTAGATATCACATTCAACTTTCCTTGGGCAACTCCTTTGTTATAGCCACCTCCATTGGTGTTCCCATTGTTGTTTCGATTCCCATTCTGCTGTTGGTTCCCTCCAGGATTTCCATGGTTCTGGTGATTGCCATTTCTATTGCCATTGTTACCACTTTGGTAGTTCCTTTGATTTCCACCTCCATTTCCCCCGTTCCGGTTCTGATTATTCCGGTTATTGCCTTGGTGGTTACCTTGGTTAGGCTTTCCATTCTTTGAATAACATTCATACTCCCTATGGCCTAACTTCTGACAGAATCTACAAGTCACCAAGTTCCCATCACAATCCTTTCCAGGGTGATTCATGTTACAGCGCCTACATTCGTAGGTCTGTACTCCATTCCTTCCAGACTGATTTCCACCACCTTGGTTGTTGCGATTACCACCATTGTTAGCCCTAAACTGGAAATTCCCATTTCCTTTGTGCTTCTTAAAATTCCCCTGATTCTGATGGTTATTTCCTTGATTTGAGTTTCCACCATCCTTTCTCTTTTCAGCACTACCATTCTTCCTTTGCTGTAACCCATACAGGTGAGCAGCTTTTCCGTACAGGGTGTCTAATGAGGTAAAGGTCTCTCCAGACAACAACAGCTGTAAGTCCATGGTCAAACCATTCTCAAATCTTTGAGCCCTGAGCTCTTCCGTTGCCACCACTTCCGGTGCAAACCTAGACAGCTCTATAAACTTAGAATAGTATTCCGTCACAGACAGACCTCCCATTTTGAGTTCAATGAACTCTTGCGCCTTTTGCTTCTTCAGGTAGGGTGGGTAAAACTTGTTCCTTAGTGCAGTTTTGAATGCTTCCCGTCCAAAGTTAGGTGTGGCTCTAAGGGTATTTTCACATCGTTGCCACCACAGATCAGCTTCACCTCTCAGGTAGTACACAACATTATTCACCCTAAGGTTTTCGGGGCAATTCACAGCTACAATGAGTTTATCAAACTCTCTCAACCAGTTCTCCAACACACTTGGTTCAATCTCTCCGCTATAGAGTGGAGGCTTGCTTTGAGCTATTTTCTTAAAAATTTCCCCAGCCGGGTCATGCATTGGGTTTGCTCTGGTTTGAGCTAGGTCACGAACTACCTCAGCTAGTTGTCTAACCACTTCAGAAATCTCTTGGTTAGCCATATCCCTTCTCCTGAATAAATAAAAAGGCTAACTTCAATATTGGTTGGACACGACATTACTAAGGTACTGGTTCTACAACGAACCTACTCACAACAAGAGCACACACTTAGGCGCCACCTAGGGGAAGAGTTGGCGCCACTTTCGGCCCTTCTCACCCGACTATTCGATGCAAGTAAATTTAGATGGTTGCTACTAAACCACCTTGCACATAAAATTTCATTGAAGAAATAACAAATAATCCCTTTGCGATACCCACACGACTTAGAATTGAGAATTAAACTTAAAGGATAACGAAAAGGAAATTCTATTCTGTTATTAAAACTCCAATGAATAAGTCTTACATCCACTAATGCCATAACATTTATTCTCCAACTATAATAGACTAAAACCATAAATAGTAGCTTTGCCACTTTATTACTTCAACGAAAAGAAAGAAACAAAAGAAATAAAACTAAGGATTACATTTCTCTAGAGACTAACGTCATCACGACGATCATTTCTTTCCTTGTATTGCTCTGGAGTAAAGTCTTGATCATTAGGATCATCTAAGTCTTCTTCCGGATCTGAGTCTTCATCCATAGCCTCATCATTTTGCTGTGGTTCACTATCAACCACATTATTCTCTTCAAGCTCATCTTCAGATCCACTGGATATCTCAATGGTTGGTTCAGGAACTATAGGGTTAGGGTTCTCAATCTCTACCACATCATCATCACTATCCTCCTCAACATCACTAGCTTGCTCATCATGGATCACATCATCCTCACCATCACTTTCTATTCCTCCATAGCCCATACCAAAACCCGCAGAATACTTTCCATCTTCATAACTATTTTCCGCAACCTCTAGGATAGTAGCAAGAACCTCATAATCATACTTCCACCTAGCATCACTAGTCCAATATTTGTACCAATTAGGGGTACCATCACTATAATGCATGTCACTGAACCTATTCTTGAGGTCTATGTAAGGGTTCTTATGGGGTAAACAATGTATAATCATACTAGCCATCATATCTTTGTGCCTAAGGTGGGGCATATTCTTGGTCGAAGCCAAATAGTCACAGGCAAACACGATCTTCTGAACATACGTGCGAGGAGTCTCATTATCCATCTTCTCTAAGTATCCTAAACTGGTGAACTTAGAAGGTAGCATCCTTAATTCCTGAAAATTCACAACTCAAAAGTCTTACTAACGCGTTTCCATAGAAATTCCAACCCCAAAAGGATACAATAAATAGTTCGTGGAGCCATACAATTTCAATGCACAAATATATGCTCAACATGAAATATGATGCAATTAATCACATAAAGCAAGATAAAACATGGTTAAAACATATACATGGCACTTAATAATCACATTGTCACATAATATGCATTCTTAGACTAATATGCCCTTCGTAGTCTACCCATTTCTCACTTGAAAATAATATTAATTAAGAAATTAATTAAGAAATAACTCCTAACTTTGTTGAAATTATTTAAATTAAAATCGAAAATTAATAAGAACTATTGATTAATTAAATAAATAAATAAATAAATTTCGGATAAATAGTAAAAAAATTCCAAAAATTTTAAACATAAATTCGAAATAATATTCGAATAAAATAAATAAATAAATAAATGATTAAAATAATTCGGATAATTAAATAAGATAATTTCCGAAATTAAGAAAATAAATTTGAAATTAATTCGAAAAATTCGAAAAAAAAATCGGAAAAATAAAGAAATTTCGAAAAATTCAATTAATATTAAATAATAATCCGACTTTTCCACTAATTTCAAACGACCCAAAATAATTGATATTTGACATTTAAAATATTTAGTACTCAAAATAATACGTTTTGACTTTAGGAAAATAATTTTCGAAAATCCTAAAGTTCCGCAATCGTAGTTTAAGGATTTACCACTTTGCACTATTAATTAATGCAAAGCAGCTCTCAAACTAGAGCTCTACAAATACCACTTTGTAACACCCTAATAACTCCTTGCTTTTATAAAACCATTTTCCAACTTAAAATAAAGGAATTACTAAAGTATTACCGCCACCGTGATAACGGTTAAGGCTATTACCAGAATTACGCAGTGGAATTAAATGTCAACTAACTTTTAAAAACCATAATTAATAAAATATCGAGGCCTCCTACAATTTGGAATCCATAATGGCCAAAAACCCAAAATATGAATAATCTAAACATTTCAAACATAATTAAATAAAGTTTAACAAAATAGTTTCAAAAGACGAAAACATGCAACTCTCTCAATCATCCCAAGCCACATGATTTCGATCGTACTTGAACTACCAACCTGCTATATTATTCTACTCCCCAACAATGCAAGTGCAAATGATGGATCATCATAGGGTCATTAAGGCAAAGGCCATGACCGGAAACACACAAAGCACGTAGTCAGCAAAAGCTGAGTACTTACAAGCATAGAGTAATGAAACTAAGCATGCATCACTCACTAAATACTAATCAACATGCAAAAGCCATATAATAACTAACAAACAATCATGAGATACAAGACTCGACTCTTGACTCACAATTTAATTAGAATAAGCTTCGAACGGGCCAAAAGAATAATCCACAAAGGGAAAAGGTGATGGGAGCCAACCAAACACCAAATATAATAATAATAAAATCGGGCCATACCGAGTGTCGGGCCATACCGAAGGAATTCCTGCGCATAATATAAATGAAACAACGTCTTGTATCATTAGTAGGAGTACGAGCTTTCCGGCAAGACCCCCCCCCCCATTGTTCATACTCAAGGTATATACGTTCCAAGAGTTTTGAAGCTTGTTCCGGTTGCACTTTACATTTATTAATATTTTAATAAAGGCGAACTCAAGACTCGACAACACGTACACATACAATTAATAAACGACAACCAAAACAATATTATTTTAATGCTTTAAGACTTGTGATCAACCAAGCAAGACACTTGTGATATTACTACCATGTTCCTCCTCACCAAAGTGAGTCTCCACATCATGCATATTAACATGAGGGTTGTGCCCTTGCACGACAAATCCTAATTCATTTCATACATAATATTCCCAACTGAACCCTACATGTGCGGTGGCTTACGTGAGCTAACCCTTCACATGTGGTAAAATAAATAGTACAACGAGGTACAAATAAATGGCTCAAAGTATGCTAGACATCCCGTACAATAGCATAAAATTAATTAATCCATCCCTTGCATGCGAATTGAACCATACATGCATAAATATTGAACAACATGATTGACAATGAAATCTATACTCATAATAATTTCAACATGCTTGTTCAACAATTAATTCAATAAATCCAACATCACAAAACACATGCTCGTTCACCAAAATAAACATGATTTCACATAATGTAATTCACATCATCAACAATCATGTAATGTCATTGACAAAAAGGTGTGGTCACCCTAGACTTGTACGTACCTTGAATACCTAAGCGTAGGGGCCACTTTGCAATAACGAGCACTCAACTAGAAATCACCTCCTATCATCAAAATAATGAAACTTAAATTATTTCCATGTTCATTAAATTTCCAGAAACTTTATAAAAATTAAAACTTCCTTTAGACTTTAGAATTCAATCGTTTTTCAATAATAAAGTCGGCTCAATTTGCAAAATCAATCCCTAGTACAAAAACATACTTTTTCCGCCTTTAAAATCAATAAAAATCGACACTTTAAACCTTTATTTAAATATGAAAATATAATTGATTATCATAATTAAAATCATCACCTAATTATGCTAATCAATTGACTCATTAGGTCTAGGTTAAAACCCTAACTTGAAAATCCCAATAACACTAGTTTGATATCATAAAAATCCATGCTTTATTAAATAAACAAATCTGAAAATTCATTCTTTAATAATCAAAACAAACCTAATGAATCACACCACACAAATCCTCAAACCACGGTATTCATAACCGGTTCCCAGCATTTTAATTACTCAAAACAATATTAATATAATAATTTAAAATACGGAATTTAAATAGAATAGGTAAGGAAGAAGAGAATTATACCAATCCGGCCTATAGTACAGAACAATCACGAATTAGGGTGATTGGGCGAAAAGAGATTGGAAAACGAACACGAACAACAACACACACACACACACGCACTCGTGTGTGTGCGCAGCAGCGAAGGGACGAGGCACGGGGCGCGCTGTGCGCGAGGACGAGGGAAGCAGGGGCGCGCTGTGCGCGAGGAGAGAGCGAGAGAAGGTGAGAGTGTGGCTGGGCGCTGTGCGCGCGGGCACGAGCGAGAGAGCGAGGGAGGTGCGAGCGTTGTGCGCGAGGGCACGAGCGAGAGAGTGAGGGAGGTGCGGGCGCTGCGCGCGAGGGCACGAGCGAGAGAGTGCAGCGCTGGGTGTGAGGCCGAGCAGCATGAGAGCACAGCAGCACGGGCACGGGGCTGTGTGCGTGCGTGCGGTGTGCCGAGCAAAGATAGGAGAGGAGTGTTGGGCAAGAAATCAAAAAAGGAGCTTTATGAAATTTTAGGGGTTTATTTAATGATGGGGAGTCCTATTTATAGGCTCCCTAATCCCTTGATGGGCTAGGCTTAGGATATTTAAGTTGGGCTTAGGGATTAAATGAATTGGGCTAGCTTAGGACTTGAATTAAATACTTTTGATTGGGCTCGTTTAATAAAATGAATTGGACTTTTTATTCAAAACCCGAAGCTTTAAAAATCATTTGCAGCTCTTTTAATTTCCCGACTCAAGAATTAAATTCGTTTCGTAATTAATTAAAATAATAAATATTCTAATTAATTAAAATACATTAAATACATTTAAATATTATTTAAATGCTAATAAATCGTAAAATGCTTTGTAAATATAATAAAATATATTTATAAATATTATAAAAATACGAGGTATTACACAAAGCCTGAGCGTCCAACCTCAGATAGCAAAAAACGGTCTCGCTCATCGCCGCACCGTAACCGCGGACTGAAGTATTCCTCCTCGCGTGATGAAGGGTAGTCACGTGGTGCTCCAGGTCGTAATGTAAGTCCCGACCGTCGTAATACACAGGACCCACCCATAGGGGTCCCGCACCGATAAACTGACCTGTCATACCGCGCTTCGCGTGGTCGCCAGAAGACGGTGACGACTCGCAAGACATGTTGGTCAAACGACACGACAATAAGGCATTATACCTTTTAACAAGATGGCACTCACCATCTCTAAAAGAGTGCATTCCGCTCATAAAATGGAGTCATACAATTTTGTTCCCTAAAAACATGATACTAAGTTCAAATTGAGCAAATACCTCCCTAAACAAAATTAACTCCAACAAAATCAAAATTCTTTCATGATTTGTCACTCATGAATTATGAAGAACGCAAGCAGTATACCAAGAACACCTACATTGCAAGAAAACACTAGAATCGTAGGTGCACTTGGGGGCTAGTATAAATATGTCCAAATTCAAAAAAAACCAACATACTTGCGAAAATCGACATGCACAAACTAATTAACATGCCATATAGAACATTTTCAAGGATCTAATTGAAAGAAAGGGGCACGAAATCAAAAACCCCCAAATCAATTTCAAGTTCAAGAACACTCAACAAAAAAAACTCAAATTTGATAAAAAGCTTAAAATTACCGAAAATTACTTACATTGGGAGGATTAGGAAGTGATTTGGAGTAGAATTCGTGAAGAAAAATGAAGGAAACGAGTGAAAAATGAGTAAGTTGAGAAGGATGTTCGAACGAAAATGGCGAAAGAATGGGGAAGAAGGAGACGGGTCGCGTCTTTTAAAAACCAGCCTCCCCTTGCATTTTCAACGCCCAACTCTGGGCGTTAGAAATTCTCGCGCCCAGTGCTGGGCGCTGAAAGTGCTTCCCCAGAGAGCGAATATTCGCTGTCGGGGCATGCGTGAGTTTTCTTTTGTGAGATTATCCGTTGTCTTAATATTCCTTTCCCGCGGAAAAACAACGGTATTGCAAAAATCTCGTTATTTATTAACGAGAGACATACACAGTGTGGACCCACTTATAGGACACAACCAATTGGAAAATATTACGACCCACCAACAGGTTTTAATCATAAAAGCCTTTTATTAAAAAAATATATAGGCAAAATGAAAATAAAATAAAATCTTCAAAATAAAAACAGGCTCGCCATCTTCACCCGGCGGGGTCTACGTCACAAACCGCGTAGGTCCTTATTTTCAAAAAACATCAAAACAAATTCGTCCACTTCTATCGGACGGGGCGTCCACCCTCAGTGGACAGGCTCGCCCACCTTCAGCGGGCGGGGTTTGCGTCACTAACCGCGCAGGTCCTTAGTCGCTGCAGCGATAACTTTTCCTGGTTTCCCTTTTCCAAAAATCAAAGGATGGTTTCCCTTTCCCAAAAATCAAAGGATGGTTTCCCTTTTCCAAAAATCAAAGAATGGTTTCCCTTTTCCAAAAATCAAAGGATGGTTTCCCTTTTCCAAAAAATTGGTTTTCCGTTTTTCCAAAAAAGAGCGATGTGCTGGATTTTCCTTCGTTTAACGTCCTATAAAAACAAGGGGGTTTTCTCGTTTAGCTAACCTTGAAAATGAGAATCTTTAAAACATTTTACCTCGTGATTGGGCTTGGCCAGGCCTAGTTATACTTTATAGCTTTGATTTCGAAAACATCTTTAGACACTTCCAATGACAAAGTGAGGGAGTTTTTATACTATCAGTTAACAAATTCCAATGACGCGTGAGGAATGTGTTAACACATCTAGTGATGACCCTTAAGTCAAATGTTATCACTCGGGGGCTCGTGAGACCCTCGCAAAACAGGTCACATACGCCATGGCTTGTATGACGCACTCCGTCTAGTACTTTGACCATCGTCTCATCTCGAGACTCAGTCAAAGTGGGGGCTAACTGTAGACACCTACTTTTGTCCCCATTCCCGAAAGGGAAGGTTCAATGATGAGAACATAAATCTGCACTTGGCAACGCATCTCCTATAAAATAACGGATCTCGATCACCCTTTCATTTCAGCCAAAGCTGCTATTTATAGAAACCTGCTAAGAATAGTAACCGCCGTAAAAGGTAGTTGTTAAAAGTGGAAAAGTCATAAAAGATAGAAACCTGTCAGAATTAGATGTTGCACTCCAACATAAATCCTAAAAGAGATAGAATTTGCATTCCTGGTATAATTCGAAAATAAGAGTTACGTATTAATTAAATTCCTGACGAATCTAGAGTTCGTAACGGGCCCAGACGCATTCCGTCATAAGTTAATACGCACTAAAAGACTCGGATAAATCTCAAAAGCTCCGTGTTCTAAGAGTCCAAATCTGACAAAGAACTCGGCCAAGATCCCATTTTCAACGCCTGGATCTGGGCGCTGAAATATTCGGCGCCCAGCCTTGGGCGCTGAAAGTGCCTGAGGCCGTTTTATCTCCGGATTCTTTTTGGATGCGTATCTTAAAATCTATCTTTCCACACACTCTTTTCCTATAAATACAGCCTAAAACCGACATGAAAATAACACACAATTCCATAATCTGAGTATTGACTCTAGCCTTAAGCCTAAGCCTCACGCTGCGAAATTGATCCAGCGTTCTCTCGCAATCGACCCAAAAGTCGAACAGAACGCACCCTGCCCCTTGTAGCTTGATGAATTAAGCCTAAATACTGGAACATTGCTTGGAAACCCGAGATTCGCTAAATAAAAGGAGAAATAGCAAAGCCAAGTGGTTAGTTTTCTGAGAACCACAGCGCACCTCTCAAGGGTGCATTGTAATGTGTCCCTCATATGTGTAGACACCTACTTTTGTCCCCATTCCCGAAAGGGAAGGTTCGATGATGAGAACATAAATCTCCACTTGGCAACGCATCTCCTATAAAATAATGAATCTCAATCGCCCTTTTCATTTCACCCGAACCTGCTATTTATAGAAACCTGCTAAAAATAGTAATCGCCGTAACGGGTAATTGCTAAAAGTGGCAAGACATAAAAGATAGAAACCTGTCAGAATTAGGTGTTGCACTCCAACATAAATCCCAAAAGAGATATAATTTGCAAGAGGAATCTTGTTCCTAGTATAGCAAGAAAATAAGAGTTACGTATTAATTAAAATCCTAACGAACCTAGAGTTCGTAACGGGCCCAGACGCATTCCGTCATAAAGTTAATGCGCACTAAAAGACACGGATAAGTCTCAAAGACTCCGTATTTCATGAGTCCAAATTTGACAAGGAAATACGGCCCAGACCCTATTTTCAACGCCTGGCTCTGGGCGCCGAAATCTTCGGCGCCTAGCCCTGGGCGCTGAAATTACCTGGATACTTGTTCTCTCCTAATTCTTCTTGAAAAGAAAGTAAGAAATTCAAAATAGGCTCGCCATCTTCAGCCGGCGGGGTCTGCGTTACTAATCACGCAGGTCCTCAGTTTTCGAAAAAATCTTCAAAAACAAAAAAACAGGCTCGCCATCTTCAGCCGGCGGGGTCTACGTCACAAACCGCGTAGGTCCTTATTTTCAAAAAAAATACAAACAAATTTCAAAATAGATTCGTCCACTTCTATCGGACGGGGTGTCCACCCTCAACCGACAGGCTCACCATCTTTAGCCGGCGGGGTCTGCGCCACTAACCGCGCAGGTCCTTAGTCGCCGTAGCGATAACTTTTTTCGGTTTTCCCTTTTTCCAAAAATTAAAGGATCGGTTTTCCCTTTTTCCAAAACTTAAAGTATTGGTTTTCCGTTTTTCCAAAAAAGAACGATGTGCCGGATTTTCCTTCGTTTTACGTCCCATAAAAACAAGGGGGTTTTCTCGTTTAGCTAACCCTGAAAATGAGAATCTTTAAAAACATTTTACCTCGTGATTGGGCTTGGCCAGGCCCAATTACACTTTATAGCTTTGATTTCGAAAACATATGTAGCTACTTCCAATGACAAAGTGAGGGAGTTTCTACACATCTTTAGATACTTCCAATGACAAAGTGAGGGAGTTTCTATACTATCCGTTGACAAATCTCAATGACACGTGAGGGATATGTCGACACTTCAAGTGATGACCCTTAAGTCAAATGTTATCACTCGGGGGCTCGTGAGACCCTCGCAAAAGAGGTCACATACACCATGGCTTGTGTGACGCACTTCGTCCAGTACTTTGACCATCGTCTCATCCCGAGACTCAGTCAAAGTGGTGGCTAACTGTAGACACCTACTTTTTTCCCCATTCCCGAAAGGGAAGGTTCGATGATGAGAACATAAATCTCCACTTGGCAACGCATCTCCTATAAAATAACGAATCTCGATCACCCTTTTCATTTCACCCAAACCTGCTATTTATAGAAACCTGCTAAAAATAGTAACTGCCGTAACGAGTAGTTGTTAAAAGTGGCAAGTCATAAAAGATAGAAACCTGTCAGAATTAGGTGTTGCACTCCAACATAAATCCTAAAAGAGATAGAATTTGCAAGAGGAATCCTATTCCTAGTATAATTCGAAAATAAGAGTTACGTATCGATTAAAATCCTAATGAACCTAGAGTTTGTAACGGGCCCAGACGCATTCCGTTATAAAGTTAATACGCACTAAAAGACTCGGATAAGTCTCAAACACTCCGGATTCTAAGAGTCAAAATCTAACAAAGAACTCGGCCCAAACATCATTTTCAACGCCCATCCCTGGGCGCTGAAATTGCCTGGATCCCATTTTCAACGCCCAGAGTTGGGAGCCGAAATCTTTAACGCCCAGCCCTGGGCGCTGAAAATACCTGGGTACGTGTTCTCTCCTAATTCTTATTGGATTAGTGCTCTGAAATTCTATCTTTGCACGAACTCTTTTCTATAAATACAGCCCCAAATTCGACGTGAAAACAACACACAATTCATATTCTGAGTATTGACTCCAACCCCTAAGCCTAAGCCTAAGCCTCACGCTGCAAAATTAATCCCGCGTTCTGTCGCAATCGATCCAAAAATCGAACAGAACGTATCCTGTCCCTTGTAGCTGAAGAATTAAGCCCAGAAACTTGAGATTCGTTAAATAAAAGGAGAAATAGCAAAGCCAAAGTGGTTAGTTTTCTGAGAACCGTGACGCACCTCTCAAGGGTGTGTCGTAATGTGTCCCTTCGTATGATTTAATCGCTTTCCTCGCCCTTTTATAAAATTCTTAAACTATTAATCTGATTGTTCTATCACGCCTAACAAAGATAATATCTTGGGAAATTGAACTATCATGCTAGGTCCCTTAAATCAATCTAAATAAGATAATCACGACCGATCTAGTATTATGTGTTGCATATTGTTAAAATCAATTCAGATTAGTTTAATAGTTAACGCATGTCCCTTCAATTATTTATGCTGAGCTAGTAAGGATATCCTGCCTCTGGAGTTATCAAAGAGCGAGTACTCCTCTCGGTAGTTACAGTCCCCCGAACCCTCAATCTCTACCTTGCGGGTGTACGTTAAGAGATCCCCACACCAGGGATCACATGGGAACCTATGGCCGTCGTGGTCAAACATAATTGCACTCCCTTTATGTCACGATAACCGGGTTTTATCAGTTTTTTTCATTGTCGTTAAAAACTGAATGGCGACTCCTATATTACTAGTCAATTGGGTGTAAACTCACAGGAAATCCAATTACACTTGATTTAACAAAAAGAAACGTCACGCCCACGAGGGACGAGGTCACCCATTAGCCTCGTGCTTTTTCGACCCCCTCACGACCCTCCTAAGGTTTCTTTTTAATATTGTGTTCAGGTTCTAGTGTAATGGAGAAGATTCAAATAACTGAGGATTTTAACTTCTCAGTAGGACAACATGTCAATCGTTATGTGAAAAAAGTAGATAAAGAGTGAGTCTGGTTAGCAGTCTCTCGACAAGTGAAGGCTAAACTTTTCATTCTCGACAGTGCAAGTGAACCTAGAGACTTAAAGAATTTTCAGAAGCATTGCTATTTGGGGTTCTCTATAACACCCTAACAATTCTCTCTTTTCTAAAATACCTTAATATAAAACATAGAGAATCATTAAGGCATTATCGCCCGTGTGAAAACGTATCGGCTTATTCTGAATTTTACAGCGGAAAATATAATAAATAACTTTAAGTTGAAATTATTCAATTACAGAGTCATCTCCAAAACCAACCAATGAAAACAAGTGAACAAAATCATTCGCTCTTACAAGAATGAACAAAAAGAAATTCTCAAAAGAAATCCCAAGAACAAATGAAATAGGGACTTGCCCACCTCAATCGGGCAAGATCGCGACATTTACCCCGCGAGTCCCAAATCGAAAAGACGAATTTAGGTTCGCTCACCTCCAGCGGGCGGGGCGTCCACCCTTAGCGGACAAGGCTCACCCACCTTCAGCGGGCGCAGATCCTCAGTTTTCGAAAAATAGAATCTTGAAAAAAAACAAAATGAAACAGGCTCGCCATCTTCAGCCGGCGGGGTCTACGTCACAAACCGCGTAGGTCCTTATTTTCAAAACATCAAAACAGATTCGTCCACTTCTATCGGACGGGGTGTCCACCCTTAGCGGACAGGCTCGCCATCTTTAGCCGGCGGGGTCTACGTCACAAACCGCGTAGGTCCTTATTTTCAAGAAAAACACAAATAAATTTCAAATTAGATTCGTCCACTTCTATCGGACGGGGTGTCCACCCTTAGCGGACAAGGTCGCCATCCTTAGCCGGCGGGGTCTGCGCCACTAACCGCGCAGGTCCTTAGTCGGTGCAGCGATAACTTTTTCTAGTTTTCCCTTTTTCCAAAAATTAAAGGATTGGTTTTCCCTTTTTCCAAAAATTAAAAGGATTGGTTTCCCGTTTTTCCAAAAAAGAGCGATGTGCTGGATTTTCCTTCGTTTTACGTCCTATAAAAACAAGGGGGTTTTTTCTCGTTTAGCTAACCCTGAAAATGAGAATCTTTAAAAACATTTTACCTCGTGATTGGGCTTGGCCAGGCCCAATTACACTTTATAGCTTTGATTTCGAAAACATCTGTAACTACTTCCAATGACAAAGTGATGGAGTTTCTACACATCTTTAGATACTTCCAATGACAAAGTGAGGGAGTTTCTATACTATCCGTTGACAAATCCCAATGACACGTGAGGGATATGTCGACACTTCAAGTAATGACCCTTAAGTCAAATGTTATCACTCGGGGGCTCGTGAGACCCTCGCAAAACAGGTCACATACACCATTGTGAGGGGGTCGAAAAAGCGCGAGGCTAATGCGTGACCTGTCCCTCGTGGGTGTGACGATTCTTTTTATTCAATCAAGTGTAATTGGATTTCCTGTGAGTATACACCCAATTGACTAGTAATATAGGAGTCGCCATTTACTTTTTAACAACAATGAGAAAAACTGACAAAACCCGGTTATCGTGACATAAAGGGAGTGCAATTATGTTTGACCACGACGGCCGTAGGTTCCCTTGTGATCCCTGGTGTGGGGATCTCTCAATATACACCCGCAAGGTAGAGATTGAGGGTTCGGGGGACTGTAACTACCGAGAGGAGTAATTCGCTCGTCGATAACTCCAGAGGCAGGATATCCTTACTAGCTCAGCATAAATAATTGAAGGGACATGCGTTAACTATTAAACTAATCTGAATTGATTTTAGCAATATGCAGCATATAATACTAATTTGATCGTGATTATCTGATTTAAATAACATTAAGGGACCTAGCATGATAATCCGATTTCCCAAAAATATTATATTTATTAGGCGTGATAGAACAATCATATTAGGTTAGTTTAACAGTTCATAAAAAGGGCGAGGAAAGTAGTTAAATCATCGAAAAGGGACACATTACGACGCACCCTTGAGAGGTGCGTCACGGTTCTCAGAAAACTAACCACTTTGACTTTGCTATTTCTCCTTTTTATTTAACGAATCTCGATTATGGGACAGGATACGTTTTGTTCGATTTATGGATCGATTGCGACAGAACGCGTGAACAGTTTCGCAGCGAGAGGCTTAGGCTAAGGGGTTTAGAGTCAATACTCAGAGTATATTATGTGTTGTTGTGTGTTATTTCACGTCGAAACTAGGGGCCTATTTATAAGGAAGAGTTCGTGGAAAGATAGAATTGCAGAGTTCTAATCCGCAGAGAATTAGGAAAAGAGACGTACCCAGGTATTTTCAGCGCCCAGGCCTGGGCGCCGAAGATTTCGGCGCCCAGAGCAAGGCGTTGAAAATAGGGTCTGGGCAGTTTTTGTTTAGTCGGATTCGGATTCTAAAATCCGTAGAGTTTGAGATTAATTTGAGTCTTTTAGCGCGTATCAATTTGTGACGGAATGCGTCTGGGCCCGTTACGAACTCTAGGCTCGTTAGGATTTAAATTAATACGTAACTCTTATTTCCGAATCCTATTAGGAATAGGATTCCCGCAGTTTTCTATCTCATTTAGGATTTATGTTGGAATGCAACACCTAATTATGACAGGTTTCTATCTTTTATGATTTGCCACTTTTAGAAGCTACCTTTTACGGCAGTTACTATTTTTAGCAGGTTTCCATAAATAGAAGGTTTCGGGTGAAATGAAATAGGGAATCGAGATTCGTTTATTTTATAGGAGATGCATTGTCAAGTGGAGTTTTTATGCTTTCATCATCGAACCTTTCCCTTGCGGGAATGGGGACAAAAGTAGGTGTCTACAGTTAGCCCCCACTTTGACTGAGTCTTGGAGTAAGACGATGGTCAAAGTATTAGACGGAGTGCGTCACACAAGCCATGGTGTATGTGACCTGTTTTGCGAGGGTCTCACGAGCCCCCGAGTGATAACATTTGACTTAAGGGTCATCACTTGAAGTGTCGACATATCCCTCACGTGTCATTGGGATCTGTCAACTGATAGTATAGAAACTTCCTCACTTTGTCATTGGAAGGATCTAAAGACGCGTAGAAACTCCCTCACTTTGTCATTGGGAATAACTACAGATGTTTTCGAAATTAAAGCTGTAAAGTGTAATTGGGCCTGGCCAAGCCCAATCACGAGGTAAAACATTTTTTTAAAGATTCTCATTTTCAGGGCGAGCTAAACGAGAAAACCCCCTAGTTTTTATAGGATGTAAAACGAAGGAAAATCCAACAAACCAATCCTTTAATTTTTGGAAAAAGGGAAAACCAATAAAAGTTATCGCTGCATCGACTAAGGACCTGCGCTGTTAGTGACGCAGACCCCGCCCGCTGAAGGTGGGCGAGCCTGTCCTCTGAGGGGGACCCCCCGTCCGATAGAAGTGGACGAATCTGTTTGATGTTTTTGAAAATAAGGACCTACGCGGTTTGTGACGTAGACCCCGCCCGCTGAAGGTGGAAAACCTTGTCCGCTGAGGGTGGACACCCCGTCCGATAGAAGTGGACGAATCTGTTTTGAAATTTTTTGAAAATAAGGACCTACGCGGTTTGTGACGTAGAACCCGCCCACTGAAGGTGGCGAACCTTGTCCGCTGAGGGTGGACACCCCGTCCGATAGAAGTGGACGAATCTGTTTTGAAATTTTTTGAAAATAAGGACCTACGCGGTTTGTGACGTAGACCCCGCCCACTGAAGGTGGCGAACCTATTTTAAATTTGAAGACTTTATTTTTCGAAAACTGAGGACCTGAGCGGCTAGTGACGCAGACCCCGCCCGCTGAGGGTGGGCGAGCCCATTTTGAATTTCTTATTTTTCCTATGTAGAAGGGCTTTTGTGATTACAACCTGTTGGTGGGTCGTAATATTTCCTGATTAGATGTGTCCTATAAGTGGGTCCACACTGTGTATTTTTGTTTAACAATATTTTTTGAGATATCCAAACATGTTATGGTGCGTGGCGCATGTTAGGTTATGATACATATGACAATTCATAAATCATGCGGAAAAACCATAAAGCCAGGAAAGCATATTATTTACACTAAATCATTTAGCATAGTTTAGATGCATACACTTTGTTGCGTGGCTTCCCTAGCTGCGCCCGAACCGAACAAGAACAAGTCTTTAGGACTCCAAATGTCGTCCCTCCGTAGATAGTCCACAGCACGTCCGGATCCGCCTTAAGCTTGACCAACTAGAATCGCCCTTAAGGTACTTAGAATTTTTGGCTAATGTAGGCAATTGTATGACTGAAACTTTGCTCTCAAAAATCACTTTGAATACTTGAATCGTCTATACAAATAATGACCCTAGGCCCTTATTTATAGAGGTATGGAAAAGGAATTGTAATCCTACTAGGATGTGGATTTGTTAATTAGAACTTTATTAGGACTCTAAATAACAAAGAAAATCTAATAGGATTAGGATTTTAATCTTCGCACGAATCCTAATAGGATTTAGGATTTCCCGCACACGCATCGTACAAGCCGTGCACCCGCGCAGGCCTTGCGGCCCACGACAAGCGCACAGCCCATGTGCGGTGCTGCGTGCGCACGCGCCCTTGGCTGGGCCTGGCCTTGCGCTGGGCCTGGTCGAGGCGTGCGTTGCTGCGTGCGGCTCGCTGGGCGATGGCCTGGCTTCGTGCTGGGCCTTCGTCTAGCGGGCCTCGTCCGATGCTAATTCGTACGATACGCTTCCGATTAAATTCCCGATTCCGGAATTCATTTCCGATACGAACAACATTTAATATTTCCGATTCCGGAATTAATTTCCGTTTCGAACAAATATTTAATATTTCCGTTTCCGGAATTATTTTCCGATTCCGACAATATTTCCGATTCTGACAATATTTCCGTTTCCGGCAATATTTCCGATTCCGGCAATATTTCCATTTCCGATAATATTTTCCGATACGTACCATGTTTCCGTTTCCGGCAACATCTACGACTTGGATAATATTTATATTTCCGATACGATCCATATTTCCGTTTCCGGCAATATCATCGTTTCCGGAGTATTCATTTCTTGCCTGTGACGATCTCAGCTCCCACTGAAACCAAGATCCGTCGATTCCGAATATCCATAGATGGAGTATTTAATGCCATTAAATACTTGATCCGTTTACGTACTATTTGTGTGACCCTACGGGTTCAGTCAAGAGTAAGCTGTGGATTAATATCATTAATTCCACTTGAACTGAAGCGGCCTCTAGCTAGGCATTCAGCTCACTTGATCTCACTGAATTATTAACTTGTTAATTAATACTGAACCGCATTTATTAGACTTAACATTGAATGAATACTTGGACCAAGGGCATTATTTCCTTCAGTCTCCCACTTGTCCTTAGGGACAAGTGTGCATTTCCTAATTCCTTTGTCACTTGATGCTTGCTCTTGAACATAAGGTAAGAGTTGTCATCCTTATTATGTCCAGAGGTGTTTCTCGGTTTCAGAGTTCAACTGATCAAATAAACAGATAATCATAGCCTATGATTCATCTGAGCACGGCCATGCATTTTACAGTTTCTAGCTCTCCGAGTGGCCTTGTACAACTTCTAAGCATCTCATCCCAATTTATGGGAGGACAATCCCAATCTTGTGATCTTGAGATTAGACTTCGTTTGATAGGTGATTACCTGAGCGTTGCCTTTATAGCCTCCTTTGACGGTGCGACGGTTGGTCAACGTCAAAGCAACCAGTTCTCAAACAAGTAATCTCAAATCACTCAGGTATTGAGGATTTAGTGTCTAATAATTTTAATGAAATTTACTTATGACGGATTTTCCTCTCTTACAGTAAAGTTTCATAGGTCTGTCCGATACTAGTCTTCCCAAAGTAAGTATCTATGCAAATGATTATGACATTGACATGTCCACATAGTTCAAGAAACAGAACTACTAGTCATCTTGCATTCTAGTCGTCTAACATTTTCTATGCGTCCAATTTTATAGAAAACTCCGACTAGGGACCATTTTCAACCTTTGACATTCAAGTTCACTTGATAGACATTTCTTTGTCACGGGACTGGTCCTGACAGTCTATCTTGAATATATCGTCAAATTGAAGGGACTCATCATTTAATACTAAACCAAGATTAAATGGAATATGAAAATACATTTCATATATGATAAATGTTCAACCCCAATGTTTTACAAACATGGGCCTCAAACCCATCTTTAAAACAGTTCATGGAATTCAAAGCTATGCTTGATTTCCAGTGCTACAACGTGAGTGTTGCTTCTCACTTGTTGCATAGGTTTAGTTATCATGCTTTGCCAATCTTAATATCCTTTTCATCGAATGTTCTTCGAGATAGATGATAAGATCTTTTGAGTATGTTTACTTTGTGATCTAGTCTTTTCTTGCTTCAAGAGTGGTTCTACGCATTTTTCAATGAAGAACCATCAAGCCAGCAGACATGTGATCTACCCAAGTTCAGTGAAGAACTCTTTAACATAAACAACCCTGTTTTATTGCTTCTTAGGCAATAAGTATTTTTACTTCAATTTTATAGGTTGCTAGTGATGCTTTGTTTGGAATTACTTATCCAAGCAGTTCACAGATATGTGGAATACTTTCCAACTGTATCTTAGAACATAGAAAGTAATATTTTAATATCCCACGCAACAACTCATGGTCTCCAATCCATGTTGCCATTTCAAAACACGATGCTCTATAGCTCGTCCTTATCAATGGTTAACTCCTAAGGGTCTTGCTTGATCCTTTGCCAGTGTTTATGCGTGTAGCATCAATATTTAGCATATCTTTATTTCCTTGAATCAAGAACTATTCCTATGTACCTTTTCAAGTACCATAAGTATTCTTGATCTCAATCTAGTTGATCTTCACTTAGATCAATAGAGATTGGTATATGTTCGTTATGCCTAAAGCCATACGATACGTTTTGGCGATCCTCAGATTATATCATACATGATAAATTCTTTTGCAGAATAATTCCCAATTGAATTCTATTCATGTAACTTTAGCTCATCTAGTTTCAGTTGATACTAAATCCAGCTAAATTCTTTGACATATAATATAGGTTAAGAATCTTACTTAGATTCTTTGATGTTTAACTTAGTAAATGCTTATACATAGTTCAAACATCCTTTACTTAGATTTATTCATATGGGTCGAATATCTCCAATGGAGTCTTTCGTGTTTGATTTAGTAAATGCCATTACTTAATCCAAAACAATATCATAAGATCTTTGTAAATAGATCTTAATACCCAGTATGTACTAAGTTTCGCCATGGTCCATCATTGATGAATAATTTCAAATCTAAGTCATTAGCATTTGAATGTTATTTCACAATAGAGAGATATGTGTGATACACATAGGACCAATTAAGTTTTACGTACTCCCACTAAACTTCTTATATATCTATAAGAATCATGTACATTTTATGAAACTAAAATGCTTATTAGCTTCACTAAAATACAGTTCCAATTCCCAATTGCTTGCTTAAATCTGTACTTAGATTTCATAAGTTAGCATTCCTTTTCAAGCATTTATTTGGATCCACAAATCCTATGACATGCCATGTACATAGTTTTCTTCCAACATTTGATTGAGGAATACGTTTTGTCATCCAATTGTCATATGTACCAATATGCAATCATTGCTTGAATTATAGACTTGAGCATTACGATTATGCATGAGGTTTCAACACAATCCATGCCATGAATTTGCTTGTAACCTTTAGCAACTAATCTAGCTTTGTGTGTGAACACAATTCCATGTTTGATGGGTTTTATCCTTAAAACAAACTTGCAACCAATAGGTGTGAAACTATTCTTGCAAATCAACAAAATTTCAATTTTGTCATCAAAACATTGGTTATGTTTTATGGCCTTTAACCATCTAAAACATTTGAGTCTATATATGGCCTCTAACCATTTTAGGGAATCTGGGTTTCGTCATAGCTTTCTTACAGGTCACAAACTCATTAATAGTTTGACTGCAAGTTGTAGGTTTCTTCACTATTAATAGAAGAATCTCATAGTTTCATTGACCTGAACTCTATGCCTACTTGGGTATAGAACATCAAACAATAGAATATCAACAGGCACTTTGAGAGTCCTTTGAATATTCTGTTCTCCTTGAAGCACTTGTAAAGTCTTCTGAGAGATGTCTATTCTTTAAAGCCACTTCTAAAGTCCTTAAAGAATATGTGTTCGTATTTTCTAAAGAACTTCGAAAAGCCTCCGGAATGTCCGTTTATGTTTGTTGTTCGCCTCGAAGACTTTCGAGGTCTATTTTCTCCCACTTGTCATTTTGGAAACGAATCTCCAAAAGGACATTATTTCGAGCAAACAAACATTATGTTCTCAAAAATTCGTGGTAGAAACAATACCCTTGTGTCTCATTTGAATAAATCACAATGAAACATATATCTATACTTGGGCCTTAGTTTGTCGAATGACAAACACTAAGCTCCCACTGAGTTTGCAACTCTCTAGATATATTTTATGAAAAGTTATTCTGAAAATTACTTTTCAATAGCTTTGACGAATTTGGTTTAGTTTGGTGGTAGTTGAGCATTTTGTTTTAGAAATTATAGGAAAAGTTTTTATGATTCTTCATTGATCGAATCAAGTACTAATTGACTTCGATCATTCCAACGTAGATATGCCATATCTTATGGAGTTAGATTGTGAAATTACAACACACAATCATTGATGATCATATTTGGTCTCAAGTAATCATCAACATGATCTAACCTAGATCTTTATGATTTCTTGCCAAGTGGATTTTATACTTCTGAATCTTTGAACTAGCCAAACAGATTCAAACTTATATCACATTGAGTAAATAAACCTATATTCACTCAAATCCATGTGAAATAATAAAGTCATAAAATCTTTCTTTAGCTTTGAAATCTATTGTCTAGGCGTTCTAACAATAGTTCATATGTTTTGTTACTTTCAACAAGTAAGACTAGCTCGTCTTGAATGATCTAGAAATCAATCAACTTTCAAAATTCCATCAAAATAGAACTTTTGAATGTTAACTTGTTGATATGGAAGTAACAATGCCAAAGATTAGTGGAACTCAAATCAAGGGGTTGATTTGAACCTAGTAAAGTTTTTATTGTTAAAGAGTTGTTTGTTTTTAATCAAGCATATTGACTCAACCTGTAAATGACCATTCAAATAAACAAACAAACAAGCATTGTTTTTGTTCTTCTGAATATGAGTCTTTCTGTGTTTGAAGCAGAAATTTAGGTATGCTGATTATGGAACAAAATAGCCATTAAGTTCCAGCCTTTGAAAGGACTTAAAACAAATTAGATGACCCGACAATTAATGTAGCAATGCCATGCTTCATTTCCCACTTGTAGGCCATTAGTGTAGCCTAGATTCCATTGTTTGAGCTATTACCGAAGTAAGAACCTCAAGCGGTATATGATACCAAGGAAGTTTGATTGCTAGGTCACTTCTCTTTAAACATAAACTTATAGGTAGAAACGGAATCGTAAATTCCTTTCATTTGTTCCTTGTTTTCCTATTTCTTGTACCCTTTCTTATAGTCTTAAGAATTGAATTCTTTAGTGTTGACTTTTATACTTTGTTAGACATGTCCAATGTCACTCCAACAAGGTTTTTACCATTTAATTTATGTTGAATAATTTGTTTCAACTAGATGATCTTACCAGAAGCTTCTAAAGTTCTCTAAGCATCGATCTATTTGAATGTCTAGGGACTAGACTCATTCGAGAATTAAATGGACAAAGATATTAGGTTGTTAACCATTGGTAAAGCTGAGCGTTTTAAACTCAATGCTTTATGATCTCAAAACTACAGTGTATTTTGAATTCACAAGCACCAATTGGTTTGCCATTCGATTTTGATATTCGAAAACAACCATAAAAGTCGATATAAGAAACGTATATTTTAAATTGCTCACTTTCTCTCATTTTTGTGAATCGTTCTTGGATTCATTACCAATCGAGGAAATTTACTGTTACCTTTCTAAAAGGATTTACCGCAGTGCAAGATATTTAATTATAAACAATAATTAAAACATTCATTGAAGCATGCAAAGTCTAAACATTTATCATGAATAATAACTTGAAAATGAAAGCAATCATGCAATTTAAACAAGTTATTGGCATTTTATTCGATTTTATTGTTCCGGCAGGTGTGAATAAAATGATTCCAAGATCCTAAAATCATTGAAGAACTAAGCACAGTTTGTCGACTTAATCCTAAAACATCTTAGGTAAGCAAAAACCTTTTGCTAATAGTCTAGAAACTATTTTTGGTTGATAGGCACGTCTAAGAACTTATTAGGTAAACCTATCGATCTTGCCACGACATAAAAGGACTCCTTACTTATATCGTTGAGTTTCACCAAAACTAACATGTACTCACAATTATTTGTGTACCTTGCCCCTTTGAGACCAATAAGTAACACCTCGCTGAGCGAAAACTATTACTAGATTGATGTAAAGGATATCCAAGCAAGTGTATATTTTGGCATGGCACCTTTTAACTCAATTTTAAGTTTGGAACTTAAGGCTCTTACTATGTTGGTTAGATTTTAAGTGAACTAAAATCCTTAATCATGCAACATAATCAAGCTTTGATCTCATGCATTTTAAGACATATTTAAAAGCAATAAATAACTTAAAACATGCATAAGATAAATGTGATCTAGTATGGCCCGACTTCATCTTGAAGCTTTAACTTCAAAGTCCGTCTTGAAAATCTCCGTGGGAGGCACCATTTTCTTCAAATAGGATAAGCTATAATTAAAACTAATTACAACTATTTGATGGTACGCAGACCATATTTGAATTGAAAAACAATTTTGGTACTTTAGACCAATTACATTCAAATTAATGGTACGCAGACCATATTTTCTATCCTATTTGGGCCATACTAGTCACTTCATAACCTGCAAAACAGTACATATACAATATATACCATTCACCCATTCATTATCATGAATGGCCCACATAGCTGGTTAGTAAAACACATTATGCATCACATAAACATTTGCAGCAATTAATCAAGGGCACCAATAATCTACAAATTAATCAGTCCTTATTAATTCTAATCAAGATGTTTTAACCTTAAGGATTTGTAGACCTAATCAAGAGTTTATGACTAAAAAGGGCTCCCACTTAAACCAATAAATTCATATGCTTTACTAATTTTAAACATAAAAATGTATTTCTAGTCTAACCGGAAACATACAAATTTAATTAAAATTTAAAGCTCATATAAATTTATAATTGAATCCAAAATTTAATTTAATTTCAGTCGTATTTAAATTAATTCATGATTTTAATTTTAGTAAAATAATTAGAATAAATAAAATTTATTATAATTACAATATTCAAAATTAAAATCCAAGAAAACAATTTAAATTATTAATTTTAAAATTAATTAAAATTACGTAAACTGAAAATTTCAAATTAAAATTTCAAAACGATCTAATCGCAACGCAACAACCCCACGCAATGCACGCCCATGGGCCACACGCACACAGCCATCGCTGGCCATGTGCGCGCAGCCCATGCGCTGTGTCGCATCGCTGCTGCTCCCCATCGCAAGGCATCAATCGAACACGCGAGCCAGTGCTCGCTGCGCGCGCCAGCGCTCGATGCACGCGAGCCATCGCTCGCTGCGCGCCCCAGCGCTCGATTCATGCGAGCCATCGCTCGCTGCCCTCGCTTGCCAGCGCTCGCTGTGCGCCTGCCTTTCTCGCACGCGAGCTTGCGCTCATCGCACGAGGCAGCGGCATGCGAGCTGGCGCTCGCTGCGTGCGAGCGATCGACGCTGGGCGTAGCGCTCGTGGCACGCGAGCTTGCGCTCGCTGCTCGCGAGGCTCCGCACGCTTGCGCGAGGCAGTGCGCGCTGTGGCGCAGCACGCTTACTGCCCACACGCGACTGCTTGTGCCTTGCTCTCGCCCCTGCCCACACGCCCATTGCTCACAGCCCACGACACAAGGCAGGGCTACTGCCTTGTGCTCGTGCACCATGCCCTTGCTCACTGCATTCGTACCGCATGGGCGACGAGCTCCCTTGCTCGTCGTCGCATGCCCACACTATACAACACCCCTTAAGGGTTACACGTAGCGTCCATTGCTTTGTGCGTGCAAGTTATATGAACGAGTCGCATAAAAATTAAAAATTTATATTCAAAATTAATGACAAATTAATAAATAATATTAATTTCATGATTTTAGGGCGAAAAATCGAAAATTTATTATTTAATTGATTTCCGATTAACATGGATTCAAGTCTAGGTCATAAAAATTAAAATTTAACATAAATTTACAATTTTTATGGTGGTTTTTAATCATAGGTATCTAATTAAATTATAACTAATTATGAAAATCAAATTAATTCTAAATTATTCCAATTTTCAACAAATTAATCATAATTACAAATTAGATTGCATAATTAACAAGGCTAGGCATTCAAACTTGTTAAACATATACAGTAGGTCAATCAAAAATTCAAGATTTATCAACAAGAATCGCAAATATTTAATTTAACATCTTAAATTTACAAAATTTTGCATTCGAAAAACTAAAACCTCCGAAAAGTCATAGTTAGGCTTCGAATTTTAGAATGCCTTTTACATGCGGAATTGACACAAAAATCACTCGATTTGGATGAGTAACGAAGAAACTGCCGAAAAACTGCGTACGTATAATTAAATAAACGCAATTTGCAATTAATTAACAATTACGAAAATTAATCACCCCTTTTAATTCTTGCAAATTTGTAATATTTAACCATGTTCATGCAATTTAGATTATGAAAATAATAAGAGGCTCGTGATACCACTGTTAGGTTATGATACATATGACAATTCATAAATCATGCGGAAAAACCATAAAGCCAGGAAAGCATATTATTTACACATAATCATTTAGCATAGTTTAGATGCATACACTTTGTTGCGTGCCTTCCCTAGCTGCGCCCGAACCGAACAAGAACAAGTCTTTAGGACTCCAAATGTCGTCCCTCCGTAGATAGTCCACAGCACGTCCGGATCCGCCTTAAGCTTGACCAACTAGAATCGCCCTTAAGGTACTTAGAATTTTCGGCTAATGTAGGCAATTGTATGACTGAATTTTTGCTCTCAAAAATCACTTTGAATACTTGAATCGTCTATACAAATAATGACCCTAGGCCCTTATTTATAGAGGTATGGAAAAGGAATTGTAATCCTACTAGGATGTGGATTTGTTAATTAGAACTTTATTAGGACTCTAAATAACAAAGCAAATCTAATAGGATTAGGATTTTAATCTTCGCACGAATCCTAATAGGATTTAGGATTTCCCGCACACGCATCGTACAAGCCTTGCACCCGCGCAGGCCTTGCGCTGGGCCTGGTCGAGGCGTGCGTTGCTGCGTGCGGCTCGCTGGGCGATGGCCTGGCTTCATGCTGGGCCTTCGTCTAGCGGGCCTCGTCCGATGCTAATTCGTACGATACGCTTCCGATTGAATTCCCGATTCCGGAATTCATTTCCGATACGAACAACATTTAATATTTCCGATTCCGGAATTAATTTCCGTTTCGAACAAATATTTAATATTTCCGTTTCCGGAATTATTTTCTGATTCCGACAATATTTCCGATTCTTACAATATTTCCGTTTCCGGCAATATTTCCGATTCCGGCAATATTTCCATTTCCGATAATATTTTCCGATACGTACCATGTTTCCGTTTCCGGCAACATCTACGACTTGGATAATATTTATATTTCCGATACGATCCATATTTCCGTTTCCGGCAATATCATCGTTTCCGGAGTATTCATTTCTTGCCTGTGACGATCTCAGCTCCCACTGAAACCAAGATCCGTCGATTCCGAATATCCATAGATGGAGTATTTAATGCCATTAAATACTTGATCCGTTTACGTACTATTTGTGTGACCTTACGGGTTCAGTCAAGAGTAAGCTGTGGATTAATATCGTTAATTCCACTTAAACTGAAGCGGCCTCTAGCTAGGCATTCAGCTCACTTGATCTCACTGAATTATTAACTTGTTAATTAATACTGAACCGCATTTATTAGACTTAACATTGAATGCATACTTGGACCAAGGGCATTATTTCCTTCAGCGTAGTCTGGGAATGTGATTTTGATTGGCGCTCCCTGTTGGAGTCCACTTTTCGCGAGCCCCCAAGTGTTGGGGCTCGTCGGTTGTTTTTTGCGTCTTGTAATCATGTTTGGGGTCACGCTCGTATGTGCGAGCGACCTCCTATAGTAGTGTGCTATTTTTAGTGAAGCCGTGGAGTGCGACTTTAGCTTTCAGGCGACATCCGGTTTTGGCTTGGCCCGGATTATCTCTTTGACAGACAGACATTTTCTATTTGGAAAACCAATGACTTAACGACACATATTTTTGGTGTTTCGAAGAATGACCATGATATTTAACTTGATTTTTTTTTTTTTGAAAAAGTGTACATGAGCGTTTTCTGAGATGAGTCTAAGTTTCGACCAAGTTCTATTATTATTATTTTTTTTTGCTTATTTGGGAGCTAAAGGTGCTTTGGGCTTGATCTTACTTGTAATAGGGCCTCGTGTTTTAGCAACACGGTCTTAAGTCCTTTCCTATTCCGTGTTTTTGTGAAATCTGGGCTTTGGGCTGCATTTTCAGCGCCCACGCTCAGGCGTTAAAAATTTCGGCGCCCAGAGGTGGGCGCTGAAAGTTCTTTCCTGGTAATATTTGATTTTTGGATTTCTAAACACGTTTCCGAATGGATCAGGATGTTTATTGGGTGCTTTCAGCTATATATAGGGGCTAGGTACGTCCTTATTTTCCACCACTCTCAAATTCTTTCTCTCTTTTTTGCTGTGCTCTAATTATTTACTGCTTTTGCCATGTCGACCCCTACTTTCTCACTCCAACGGACTGTTAGGCGTTGGCTACGAGCCCTTACTCCCACAGAAAAAGCTTTGTTAAAAGAATACCACTTAGAGGCACTTTTAGGCTTACAACAAATTAATATTGATTATAATTTTCTGCATGCTGCCCTAAACTTTTGGGACTCCGATCATCATGTTTTTTCCTTTCGGGGCAATGAAATATGTCCTTTGCCTGATGAATTTGCTGCGATCCTTGGTTATCCTACTAATGCTACTCCTGTTACCCCTGGCACTATTGAGGAGGGTAAAACAACCATAAGGGCTTTCCTAGGGCTAGATGATAACATGTTTGCTGAACTTGTTGTAGACGATAAAGTTAACTTGGCAAAACTTGTAAAACATCATTTTATGCTTAGTAAGAATATGACCGAACAAAAATTAAACATTCGAGCCCTTGTATTTTGCTTGTTGAATCATTATTTGCTGTCGAATAATAATGGTGAGTTCGGTGACATAAGGCTGATCCCCTTGATTAGCCAGATGGAAAGTTGCTATTCTATTATGCCGTTGGTTGTTGCTGAGACTTTGCTGAGTGCGGATGAGCTGAAGAAGGATGCCAAATCCGAAATTTTTAAGGGAAGCCCCCTATTACTGCAGGTAATCTATTTTTCTTTGCGCACACATACGCCACTTTTATATATTCCTTTTTGCCTGGGGCTGAGTTTCAGCGCCCAGGGCTGGGCGCTGGAATATTCGACGCCTGGTCCTGGGTGTTGAAACTGTGCCCCAGGAACCTTTTTCTTTCTTTTGATTCTTTTGATTCGATCGTACCTGTTTTTGCAGATTTGGCTTGCGGAACGGCTTAGACTTTTCGAAGCTCCTGCCGATCCTAAACATTATCGCCCTATAGCTTTGGGTAACCGAAAATACTTGAACCAAGGCCAGGACGAGGCCGAATGGACCTCCTTTTTTACTTATGGCATTTGCTCTATTAAGTGGGTGGTACCATGGTGGGGTTTGACTACTATGACAGGGGGGTCTGATGTATCGGTTTATATTTCTTTGTTGGGGCTATCTTGTCCCATTCATATTTTCCCTTACCGAGTCATGCGTCAATATGGTTTAAGGCAGACTATCCCCTTTTCTGATACGGTACCACCTAAGGTAGCGGCCTTTTCACAAACACGGGTCTTAGCGTGGGCTAGGTATTATGATGGTCTCCCGCGTTGGGCCGTAGCTACAAATGGGTTTGTGGGTCTTTCTGAAAACTATAAGCTATGGATGAGTTTCGATGACAAAGATGTGAGGACCGAGGCTCGAAATGGGGAGCCGGCTGAGCTTTTGATACCTCGTATTCGTGTTAAGTATGAGGGTCCTGATTCTGCCAGACCTCGTACCTATAGTTTTAAGACTGTGAAAGCTCGTCCTGATCGAAAGCGAAAGGAAGTTCCTCCCCGTTCCAGTGTCAGGCCTAAAAAGGTGCCTAACATGAAGGGGCCTGCTGTTGTTAAAAGAAATGCAAGCTCTCGCAGAGATCGTCGCCGGAACAATGTATGGGTTAGGAAGGCTCAGCCGCCTGTAGAAACAGTGGCTAGTCCAGTTGACGATAGTAATCCTTCTTCCACCACTGTTTGTGCCCTTGAGGCTGAGCGGGCTATGACTGAGAATGTTTCTAAAGCTTTGGCATCTTTGGAAGTTAGTGTCCAGGAGCCAGTTCTTATGGAGATTGATATTGGGGCAGCGCAGAAGACTATGGGGGTGGATCCTGCGAACATTGCTCTCTTCAAGACTTTATTTGATGATCCGGAAGAACTAGAGTAGTGTAGTTCTTTGCTAGGGTGTAGGTGCCCTCTATTTATTTCAGTTGTGTTTGTTTTTATTCCTAGCACTTTGTTTTCCTTCTTATTATATTTTAATAAAGGCGTATATTTAGTCTCCATTCAATTTTGTTTATATGTCTAACACTTTTTACACAAAGAATATAATTTTTTTATTATTGTTTGGACCGAATCCTTGGTAAGGATTGCCTACGTATCTTGTCAGAATCAGGTCGCGCGTAGTTCTTAGCTTTAGAATAAGCTCTATTATGCCGGATTTCGGTAGATATGTTCTGAAGTGGAAACATATTACTTAATCGGTCAAATGAGTAAGGTTTTTGCCATTATTTTCATCTGCCGTTTTCCATAGGTTGCGTAAAATTCGACCAATTTGTTGGTAAACCTATTTGGATACGTACTGTACCCCCCAAGTGTTCGTTATTTTTCCGTTGTGTGCGGATAAAATGACGAGCACTTTTCGAGAAAATGAAAAGCTTTTGGCAGGCAGAAAGTTTCAGCGCCCAGGCTGGGGCGTCAGAAATTTCGGCGCCCAGCCCTGGGCGCTGAAAATAACTTGGGCGGTCAATTTTGACGTTTTTGCTTCACATGTTCTTGCGTTTATTTCTATTTCGTTTTTTGTGCCTTGATATTTTGCTTCGTAGTTAAAGTTAATTTTGAGGCTATTTTGGAGGCTTTTTTGACTGTTAGCGTGAAACGCATTTTTGTCCAGATTAATTTTTTCTATTGGTGACTCAAAACAGTTTTGAAAATGGAGTTAGGGTGCGGAACTTATGAAGATCTTTGTGGAGGGTATGATGGAATCTATGTGAAAGCTATTGGTGGATTCTACGTTTTATGAATTTATTTTTTGGTAACATTTGCATTTGTTTTAAATTTTTGATTTCTTCTTGATTTTGGGTTGCATGGATTGGCTCTTATGATGACATTGGTTGGCTTTTTAGGTTTTGAGGATGGGATAGTGTGGTTTTGTGGGTTTCGGGAACTGGTTCACATGGCATTATTTCAAAACCGAGTGGGCTTTGTTTGTTGGGCCTATAGTGGGCCGCTATTATTATTATTATTATTTTTATTTTGCAAGTACATTTGGTGTTCATTTAGTGTTAGAATAAAAATTTTAGGAAAAATATTACGCCTTTATTGATTTGGAAAGTAAGGAAAACACACTGAAATAAAACTGACCCATATTCTAAAGGGCCTTAGGACCATCTAAAGTCTCTATTATTTTTTCTATCAATCTAAAGAACTACTAGGCGCTTTTTACTAATGGTGCTCTATGTGGCTCAAGCCTGGGGTTTAGTCTCATAAAACTTCGGTCCTTCACCGGTACTCATCTTAAATTCCATTCCTTTTGCGTTGACCCACTGATATGTCTTCACCCATCCGTTCTCGACCTCTTCTAGTGTTGATGCAGGAGAGATTAACCGGGTTCGATCGAAACTTTCATCTTGTAAAGCTAGGGTAGTCATCGCAGCCTCGTTCTCCATAGGCCTCGATTCGTTAAACAATGTCCATAGAGCCTGGTTGTCCAATATTTCAGCTGTTTTAGTCTTGGTGGGGTGGGGTGCTGAAGGAAATAATGCCCTTGGTCCAAGTATGCATTCTATGTTAAGTCTAATAAATGCGGTTTAGTATTAATTAACAAGTTAATAATTCAGTGAGATCAAGTGAGATGAATGCCTAGCTAGAGGCCGCTTCAGTTCAAGTGGAATTAATGATATTAATCCACAGCTTACTCTTGACTGAACCCGTAGGGTCACACAAATAGTACGTAAACGGATCAAGTATTTAATGGCATTAAATACTCCATCTATGGATATTCGGAATCGACGGATCTTGGTTTCAGTGGGAGCTGAGATCGTCACAAGGCAAGAAATGAATACTCCGGAAACGATGATATTGCCGGAAACGGAAATATGGATCGTATCGGAAATATAAATATTATCCAAGTCGTAGATGTTGCCGGAAACGGAAACATGGTACGTATCGGAAAATATTATCGGAAATGGAAATATTGCCGGAATCGGAAATATTGTCGGAAACGGAAATATTGTCAGAATCGGAAATATTATCGGAATCGGAAAATAATTCCGGAAACGGAAATATTAAATATTTGTTCGAAACGGAAATTAATTCCGGAATCGGAAATATTAAATATTGTTCGTATCGGAAATGAATTCCGGAATCGAGAAATTAATCGGAAGCGTATCGTACGAATTAGCATCGGACGAGGCCTGCCAGACGAAGGCCCAACACGAAGTCGGGCCATCGCCCAGCAAGCCAGCGCGCCACAACGCACCAGTCAAGGCTGCGCCAGGCCCACCGCAAGGCAGGCCCAGCGCGCGCCAAGGCTGCTGCAGCGTGTGGGCCTCGTGGCAATGGGCTGCGAGCTCGCGGGCTGCGCGCGCGCGCATGGCGCCCCTCGTGGGCTGCTGTGCGTGCGTGTGTGTGTTTGTGTGCTATACGAATCCTAAAGCTATAAGGTTTCGACATATGATTAAATTCCTAAACCTAAAAGGATGAATTAATTAAATAAGAATTCTATTAGGATTCTAGTTTAATTAATTCGTATCCTAATAGGATTCCAGTTCATTTTCCATACCTCTATAAATAGGTGCCTAGGGTCATAATTTATAGATAGAATTCAATTATTCAAAGTGATTTTTGAGAGCAAAAATTCAGTCATATAATTGCCTACATTAGCCGAAAATTCTAAGTACCTTAAGGGCGATCCTAGTTGGTCAAGCTTAAGGCGGATCCGGACGTGCTGTGGACTATCTACGGAGGGACGACATTTGGAGTCCTAAAGACTTGTTCTTGTTCGGTTCGTGCGCAGCTAGGGAAGGCACGCAACAAAGTGTATGCATCTAAACTATGCTAAATGATTATGTGTAAATAATATGCTTTCCTGGATTTATGGTTTTTCCGCATGATTTATGTTTTGTCATATGAATCATAACCTAACAGGTGCCTCATCCAAGGTGTGGCAGTCATGGAAAATTTCAAATCCGGGTTTCAGCAAGCCATCCTGAACGAAGGGTTCAGGGAAATCACAGCATGGGTGTTCTTCTCCTTCCCGAACAAACATCCCGTTAAGGGTCCTTTGATATGGGGGAAGGAGGGTGGTTTGTTTGGCTTTGTTAAGGCGTAGCCTAGATAGGCGGTCAGCAATATCTTCCTCCGCTGGTTCATAACCTAAGCCAAAGGGAGTAGATTTGTCGGGAAAAGGATGGAATGTGCATTCCTTCTTCCTTATGCCCAATGGGGTTCCTGGGAAATAACCTTGAGCCAACAGCATTCTAGGGATGACTCGGGATGCATGCGGGTCTAGGAATGCTGGATCATAATCTTCGATGAACTGGATTGCTTCTTCCATTTGAAACCCATAAAGGTCATCTGCAGTTTCGGCCGTTCCAACCATAGTACAACTGACGTCGAGAGGAGGGGCGCGGATTTCTAGTATTACCCCGTTATGGTTAAGCTTAACCATTTGGTGCAAGGTTGAAGCCACACCTCCTAAGTCATGGAGCCAAGGTCGCCCCAAGAGGAGGTTGAAAGTGGGCTTGATGTCAATTATTTGAAACTCCGTGGTGCGTGCCACAGGCCCAGTTTGTATGGTAAGGTTGATTTTTCCCAACACAGGCCTTCGGGAGTTATCATAAGCTCGTACCCCTTGTGAGGAGTTTTGGAAGTCATCGCTTCCTAGCCCCAAGAAATGGGCGGTTCACAATGGGCAGACATTAACCGCCGAACCATTATCTACGAGCGCTAGGGGGATGTTTTGTCCTTTGCATCCAACCACTAAGTAAAGGGCTTTATTGTGAGCACCCCCCTCTTTGGGTAAGTCTTTATCAGTGAAAACTATGGCCTTTTCTCCGGCATCTCTCGTGACATGGCTAACCAATGAGTCAGGTGTGATATCTGTGGGTACTGAGATGAGGTCAAGTGAGCGAATAAGCTTTTCGCGATGTTCCTTTGAAGTACACATAAGATCTCAGATGGTAATCTCAGCCTTGGTTCTTTTCAGTTGTTTCAGGAGAGGATTTTCAATGACTTCCGCGACGGTGGTGTGCCGCCCGTTCTCAGGAGTTTGCCTAACCGGGATGTCGTCCATAGGAGGTGGGTGAATATCCGATTGGTATATCCTTCCGGATCGGGTGAGGTTGTCGACCTCGGGCTCCTGAGGGGTGGTGTCAATGAGAGCATACTAGGGCCAAGTTTCAGTGAAGAGGTCCTGGCCCGAGACTTGAGATAGGTAAATATCTTCAGCATCATTGTTCCACACACCGCACACTTCCCCCTCGATTCGATCCATAGGTACCACAGCGAGTGGCGCACCTTGAGGTGTAATATACACCGTGGGGTCGAAATTCTCTGGTTGGTCGAGAGAGATGTGACAAGAGCCGAGTGGGCTCTTGTTGTTGTTGGGTTTGCCAACGTTAGGGAGAGGTATTACTTCATCCTCTATCATGTCCTGGATCGTATATTTTAGATGCCAGCAGTTTTCAGTGTCATGCCCATTTCCTTTATGGAATTTGCAGTAAGTACCTTCGACCCAATATTTGTTTTTGACAAGAGGGTCACGGGTGGGGCCTATAGGTCTCAACTTTCCTTGATTGGTTAGTCTTTCAAAGGCTTGTACCAAAGTTGACCCGAGTGGGGCAAACTTTCGGTCTCGGACCCATCTTACAGGGTATCTTCGGGCGGGAGCCTCTTCTACAGCATGGACTTCTTGGGCTTGGGGTGTGTTACCCCGATTATAGGTGTTGGTCTTATATGCAGGTTTGCTCTGTATGGTTTTGGCGAGGTCGTCCTCGATTTTTATTCCCACATCATAAACCCTTTTGAAAGTGTCGAGTCCCAGGTACCTAAGGTGTTGTCTGTAAGCCGGGTCCAAGTTGTCAATGAATTTTTGGACCAATTCTGTTTCGGGAGGCCTATTGATTAGCTGGGCCGCCTGGTCCCTCCATCTAGCAAAGTAGGTTGTGAAACCCTCATTTTTCTTTTGGAAGAGAACTTCCAGCTCGCGCATGGTGACTTGAAAATCCATGTTCGACGAGTATTGCTTGATGAAGACATTGACAAAGTCTTCCCAAGTAGGAAAGAGCTTAGGGTCCTGGTGATAGTACCATTTGAGCGGCACAGGTTCCAAGGACAAAGGAAAGGCATGTAGGTACATGGACTTGTCCACGCCTTTCAAGTTCATGGTGTTCACAAAGCTCAGTAGATGATCACGGGGGTTATCCGTGGCCTTGAACTTTGGTAAGTCAGATGAACTGGACTTTTCTGGTAATTTGCCAGAAAAAGGTTCAGGCTCGAGGGAGAAGTATTTGCTCCCCATGGTTTGCTGTAGGACCATTTTTTCAATCCTCTTCTCGTTTTCGAGGTCATTTTTGGCTTGCGCAGCCGCTAAGGCTTCATTTTCCATTTTCAGTTGGCCCATGAGTTGGGTCATTTGGACCATCTGGTCTCGCATCTTCGATGGACATGTTTGGAGGTGCGAATCGAGGTTGGGGAAGCGGAGATCCTTGAAATGAGGGACGACGGACGGAGCTTGGAGTTGCTAAACCTGGTGTTGGTGATGTATCTTCGAGACGCACTAGCCGTTGATTCCCTGATCGGCACCAAGTGGCAGGACCAGTCCTAGGCATAAGATAAGCTAAAGTTTAGGTTCCCAAAGTTTCAAGCATTACTTAGTCTAGACTTCGACTCTCTAAATTGGTTTTTCACTTTTTCGCTCTTTCTTCTGTCGGTACACTTTTTGGGGTTTTATTTTTATTTTGGTCGTTCTTTGGATTTTCGAAACACTTGCCCGTGTAACATTCATAGTTGTTAGCATGTTCGGTTTTGGTGCCGAGCATTGCCGTCGTAGGAGGCCCAACGACGACACAAAGAGTTATTAATTTTCGCGAGTCGCCTTTTGAAATCGAGTGCTTTTCTTACGCCCTCGTAGCAATTCTTTTGATGAACGTTTTTTGTGCTACGTACTTTCTTTTGCTTGGGCACCGAAGGTGTTGCGCCTGACCAGAAAGCCAAGCAACAACTTCAGCGCCCAGCAGTGGGCGTGAGAAATTTTGGCGCCCAGCCAGGGGCGTTGAAAATGCGTCCCTGGCTGGTTCTCGTTTTCTATTTTCTGTTTATGCGACTTCGATTTGCGTGCTTGCCTAATAACGTCCTTTACGCATAACAGCGTTCGTGGGATTCGTTACAGGCCATCCTGAGCGTCGCTTATTTTGTGGCGATCATTCGGGTTTGCGGAACACGTGTTTCGGTATAACTCTTTGGAAAATTAGTCTATGAATGTTTGGGCAATTTTTAAGGTCATTGGTTTTCTAGGATAGTTTGTCACACACAATCACATATTTCGCTACACATAACTGCAATACAAACATGGATTTGAAAATTAAATATGCCACGTAGTTTATGATAGGCTTCTATGGGTAGTATTTGCGCATGGCTTGGTACCGCTTCTATCGTAGATCCAACACATGCCCCAGTCCAGGTAGTGTCTTCAACAGACGAATTTCGCTCAAGAGGCCAACCCGCAAGTGCAAGCCAAGGGGGCATGCAGGCGAGAGGGACCTAATGGGCGAGCGATTGGGTTCGGGATAGGTGTACTACCTGCACAAGTACCGAGTGGGAAACATGCGCGGCGTATGAACCCCCCTATTGGCGAAAAAGGTATCCTTAGTCCCCACTCCCGAGGGAGCCGAGATTCGTTATGATGTTCTGCCCGTTCACATTAATATGCTGATTTTCAGGTCGTCCCAACTTGATGGGGAAATAAACGCGGGGTAGGATCGTTTCACCCTTCGGCTATTTTGATTACCTACAAGCACGAGTATTTCCTTCACTATCCCCAGTGGAGTCGCCACTGTGAGGGGGTCGAAAAAGCGCGAGGCTAATGCGTGACCTGTCCCTCGTGGGTGTGACGATTCTTTTTATTCAATCAAGTGTAATTGGATTTCCTGTGAGTATACACCCAATTGACTAGTAATATAGGAGTCGCCATTCGGTTTTTAACAACAATGAGAAAAACTGACAAAACCCGGTTATCGTGACATAAAGGGAGTGCAATTATGTTTGACCACGACGGCCGTAGGTTCCCTTGTGATCCCTGGTGTGGGGATCTCTCAATATACACCCGCAAGGTAGAGATTGATGGTTCGAGGGACTGTAACTACCGAGAGGAGTAATTCGCTCGTCGATAACTCCAGAGGCAGGATATCTTTACTAGCTCAGCATAAATAATTGAAGGGACATGCGTTAACTATTAAACTAATCTGAATTGATTTTAGCAATATGCAGCATATAATACTAATTCGATCGTGATTATCTGATTTAAATAACATTAAGGGACCTAGCATGATAATCCGATTTCCCAAAAATATTATATTTATTAGGCGTGATAGAACAATCATATTAGGTTAGTTTAACAGTTCATAAAAAGGGCGAGGAAAGCAGTTAAATCATCGAAAAGGGACACATTACGACGCACCCTTGAGAGGTGCGTCACGGTTCTCAGAAAACTAACCACTTTGACTTTGCTATTTCTCCTTTTTATTTAACGAATCTCGATTATGGGACAGGATACGTTCTGTTCGATTTATGGATCGATTGCGACAGAACGCGTGAACAGTTTCGCAGCGAGAGGCTTAGGCTAAGGGGTTTAGAGTCAATACTCAGAGTATATTATGTGTTGTTGTGTGTTATTTCACGTCGAAACTAGGGGCCTATTTATAAGGAAGAGTTCGTGGAAAGATAGAATTGCAGAGTTCTAATCCGCAGAGAATTAGGAAAAGAGACGTACCCAGGTATTTTCAGCGCCCAGGCCTGGGCGCCGAAGATTTCGGCGCCCAGAGCCAGACGTTGAAAATAGGGTCTGGGCAGTTTTTGTTTAGTCAGATTCGGATTCTAAAATCCGTAGAGTTTGAGATTAATTTGGGTCTTTTAGCGCGTATCAATTTGTGACGGAATGCGTCTGGGCCCGTTACGAACTCTAGGCTCGTTAGGATTTAAATTAATACGTAACTCCTATTTCCGAATCCTATTAGGAATAGGATTCTCGCAGTTTTCTATCTCATTTAGGATTTATGTTGGAATGCAACACCTAATTCTGACAGGTTTCTATCTTTTATGATTTGCCACTTTTAGAAGCTACCTTTTACGGCAGTTACTATTTTTAGCAGGTTTCCATAAATAGCAGGTTTCGGGTGAAATGAAATAGGGAATCGAGATTCGTTTATTTTATAGGAGATGCGTTATCAAGTGGAGTTTTTATGCTTTCATCATCGAACCTTTCCCTTGCGGGAATGGGGACAAAAGTAGGTGTCTACAACCATGGATTGTGTGACGCACTCCGTCCAGTACTTTGACCATCGTCACATCCCGAGACTCAGTCAAAGTGGGGGCTAACTGTAGACACCTACTTTTGTCCCCATTCCCGAAAGGGAAAGTTCGATAGTGAGAACTTAAATCTCCACTTGGCAACGCATCTCCTATAAAATAACGAATCTCGATCGCCCTTTTCATTTCACCCGAACCTGCTATTTATAGAAACCTGCTAAAAATAGTAACTGCCGTAACGGGTAGTTGCTAAAAGTGGCAAGACATAAAAGATAGAAACCTGTCAGAATTAGGTGTTGCACTCCAACATAAATCCTAAAAGAGATATAATTTGCAAAAGGAATCTTGTTCCTAGTATAGCTCGAAAATAAGAGTACGTATTAATTAAAATCCTAACGAACCTAGAGTTCGTAACGGGCCCAGACGCATTCCGTCATAAAGTTAATGGGCACTAAAAGACTCGGATAAGTCTCAAAGACTCCGTATTCCACGAGTCCAAATCTAAGAAGGAAATACGACCCAGACCCTATTTTCAACGCCTGGCTCTGGGCGCCGAAATCTTCGGCGCCCAGCCCTGGGCGCTGAAATTACCTGGATATGTGTTCTCTCATAATTCTTCTTGGATTAGTGCTCTAAAATTCTATCTTTCCACGAACTCTTTTCTATAAATATAGCCCCAAATTCGACGTGGAACAGACACAATTCATATTTTGAGTATTGACTCCAACCCCTAAGCCTAAGCCTCACGTTGCGAAATTGATCCCACGTTCTGTCGCAGTCGATCCAAAAATCGAACAGAACGTATCCTGTCCCTTGTAGCTGAAGAATTAAGCCCGGAAACTTGAGATTCGTTAAATAAAAGGAGATATAGCAAAGCCAAAGTGGTTAGTTTTCTGAGAACCTTGACGCACCTCTCAAGGGTGCGTCGTAATGTGTCCCTTCGCATGATTTAATCGCTTTCCTCGCCCTTTTATAAAACTGTTAAACTATTAATCTGATTGTTCTATCACGCCTAACAAAGATAATATCTTGGACAATTGAACTATCATGCTAGGTCCCTTAAATCAATCTAAATAAGATAATCACGGTCGATCTAGTATTATGTGTTGCATATTGTTAAAATCAATTCAGATTAGTTTAATAGTTAACGCATGTCCCTTCAATTATTTATGCTGAGCTAGTAAGGATATCCTGCCTCTGGAGTTATCAAAGAGCGAGTACTCCTCTCGGTAGTTACAGTCCCCCGAACCCTCAATCTCTGACCTGCGGGTGTACGTTGAGCGATCCCCACACCAGGGATCACAAGGGAACCTATGGCCGTCGTGGTCAAACATAATTGCACTCCTTTTATGTCACGATAACCGGGTTTTGTCAGTTTTTCTCATTGTCGTTAAAAACTGAATGGCGACTCCTATATTACTAGTCAATTGGGTCTAAACTCACAGGAAATCCAATTACACTTGATTTGACAAAAAGAAACGTCACGCCCACGATGGACGAGGTCACACATTAGCCTCGTGCTTTTTTCGACCCCCTCACAATATGATTTAATCGCTTTCATCACCCTTTTATAAAATTGTCAAACTATTAATTTGATTGATCTATCACGCCTAATAAGACAATACCTTGGACAATTGAATTATCATGCTAGGTACCTTAAATCAATCTAAATAAGATAATCACGATCGATTTAGTATTATGTGTTGCATATTGCTTAAATCAATTCAGAATAGTTTAATAGTTTAACGCATGTCCCTTCAATTATTTATGCTGAACTAGTAAGGATAACCTGCCTCTGGAGTATTATCGATGAGCACTCCTCTCGGTAGTTACAGTCCCCCGAACTCTCAATCTCTGCCCTGCGGGTGTACGTTGAGCGATCCCCACACCAGGTATCACAAAAAAAAACCTATGACCGTCGTGGTCGAACATAATGGCACTCCCTTTAAGTCTCGATAACCGGGTTTTGTCAGTTTTTCTCATTGTCATTAAAAACTGAATGACGACTCCTATATTACTAGTAGATTGGGTGTAAACTCACAGGAGATCCAATTACACTTGATCTGACAACTCACGCCCACGAGGGACGAGGTCACGCATTAGTGTAGACACCTTTTTTGTCCCCATTCCCGAAAGGGAAGGTTCGATGATGAAAGCATAAATCTCCACTTGACAACGCATCTCCTATAAAATAACGAATCTCGATCACCCCTTTTCATTTCACCCGAAACCTGCTATTTATAGAAACCTGATATTTATGGAAACCTACTAAAAATAGTAACTGCCGTAATGGGTAGTTGTTAAAAGTGGCAAGTCATAAAAGATAGAAACCTGTCAGAATTAGGTGTTGCACTCCAACATAAATCCTAAATGATATAGAGATTACGAGAGAATCCTATTCCTAATATGATTCGAAAATAAGAGTCACGTATTAATTAAAATCCTAACGAGCCTAGAGTTCGTAACGGGCCTAGACGCATTCCGTCACAAGGTTAATACGCACTAAAAGACTCGATTAAGTCTCAAACACTCCGAATTCTAGGAATCCGAATCTGACTAAGAAAACAGCCCAGATCCTATTTTCAACGCCTGGCTCTGGGCGCCGAAATCTTCGGCGCCCAGGCTTGAGCGCTGAAATTACCTGGGACGTGTTCTTTCCTAATTCCTCGTGGATTAGAGCTCTACAATTCTATCTTTCCACGAACTCTTTTCTATAAATATAGCCCAAGTTCGACGTGAAAAAAGAACAACACACAATTATTATTTCTGAGTATTGACTCCAACCCCTAAGCCTAAGCCTCACGCTGCGAAATTGATCATGCGTCTGTCGCAATCGATCCATAAATCGAACAGAACGTATCCTGTCCCGTACCTTGAGATTCGTTAAATAAAAGGAGAAATAGCAAAGTCAAAGTGGTTAGTTTTCTGAGAACCGTGACGCACCTCTCAAGGGTGCGTCGTAATGTGTCCCTTTTCTATGATTTAATTGCTTTCCTCGCCCTTTTTATGAACTGTTAAACTAACTAAATCTGATTGTTCTATCACGCCTAATAAATATGATATTTTTGGGAAATTGGATTATCATGCTAGGTCCCTTAATACAATCTAAATCAGATAATCGCGCTCGATCTAGTACTATATGTTGCATATTGTTAAAATCAACTCAGATTAGTTTAATAGTTAACACATGTCCCTTCAATTATTTATGCTGAGCTAGTAAGGATATCCTGCCTCTGGAGTTATCGAAGAGCGAGTACTCCTCTCGGTAGTTACAGTCCCCCGAACCCTCAATCTCTACCTTGCGGGTGTATGTTGAGAGATCCCCACACCAGGGATCACAAGGGAACCTACGGCCGTCGTGGTCAAACATAATTGCACTCCCTTTATGTCACGATAACCGAGTTTTGTCAGTTTTTCTCATTGTCGTTAAAAACTGAATGGAGACTCCTATATTACTAGTCAATTGGGTGTAAACTCACAGGAAATCCAATTACACTTGATTTGACAAAAAGAAACGTCACACCCACGAGGGACAAGGTTACGCATTAGCCTCGTGCTTTTTTCGACCCCCTCACAGTGGCGACTTCACTGGGGATAGTGAAGGAAATACTCGTGCTTCTAGGTAATCAAAATAGCCGAAGGGTGAAACGATCCTACCCCGCGTTTATTTCCCCATCAAGTTGGGACGACCTGAAAATCAGCATATTAGTGTGAACGGGCAGAACCGCATAATGAATCTTGGCTCCCTCAGGGAGTTTGGACTAACGATACCCATCGCTAACCGGGGGGTGCATACGCTTCGAATGTTGTCCACTCGGCACTTTCGCTAGTAGTACACCCGTCCCAAACCCAATCGCTCGCCCATTAGGTCCCTCTCATTGGTGCATGCCCCCTTGGCTTACATCGTGATTGGCCTCTTGGGCGAAATTCGTCTGTTGAAGACACTACCTCGACCGGGGCATGTGTTGGATCTGCGATAGAAGCGGTACCAAGCCAGGCGCAAATAACTACCTATAGAAGCCTATCATAAACTACATGACATATTATTATTTCCTCATGATGAAATGTTAGTTATGTGAAGCGAAATATATGATTGTGTGTGACAAACTATCCTAGAAAAACCAACGACCTTAAAAATTGCCCAAACATTCATAAACCAATTTGCCAAATAGTTATACCGAAATACGTGTTCCGCAAACCCGAACGATCGCCACAAAAATAAGCGACGCTCGGGATGGCCTGTAACAAATCCCACAAACGCTGCACAACGCGTAAAGGACGTTATTGGGCAAGCACGCAAAATCGAAGTCGCATAAACAAAAGTAGACGCAAACAGAAAACGAGAACCAGCCAGGGACGCATTTTCAACGCCCCTGGCTGGGCGCCAGAATTTCTCACGCCCGACGCTGGGCGCTGAAGTTGCTGCTTGGCCTTCTGGTCAGGCGCGGCAGCCTCGGTGCCCGCGAAAAAGAAAACATGTAGCAAAAAAAACCGTTCGTAAAAAAAAAATCTGCGAGGACGTAAGTGAAGCACTCGATTCTAAAAGCGACTCATAAAAAATAAATAACTCTTTGTGTCGTTGTTAGGCCTCCTACGAGGACAATGCTCGCCACCAAAACCGAACCTGCCAATAATTATAAATGTCACACGGGCAAAGATTTTCGAAAAAATAAAGAGTTCAAATTGTACACATAGTAGTCCAAATATACTAGTCCGACTTAAGGGTAGTCATAAAATGTCTAAAAAAAACCGACTCACGAAACAAACTAATGTGTCTCCTACTCCACAACAATAATGCAGGGCCCCTGAATACCTACCCGTGATAACCATCAAGGAGCGCGATGGAAGAAGCATATCCCAAAAATCTATACCTAGAGGTCGCACAAATCCAAGAGATGCATGCTCTGGAACACGACCCTCTACGTTCTCAAAGGCCACCCGCCTCAAAGAACCATGCTATGCCAAAAACGCTCCCCAATTCACATGCTTTCGGGCTATTGTTTGGGTTAGAAAAGAAAAGAGCGAGGAATGAAACAGAAATTATGGCATTAGCCCTTCAAGATGAATTGTTCGATCCTACTAAATTGATCGCTCCATCACCCTCAAAAGATGACCAAATCCAACGAGGGTGGCGCAAGACTTTCAAATGGACTAATGCTCGTGGGATGAAGTTCAAGATATCTGCGGGAAAGGGTCCGATGTACGAAGAATTAGAGTCTGAATCCGAGTCGGACTCCGAGTCCGAACCTAGCAAAATTGTAACCCCTCCCAAAAATAGTTTAGACCCGGAAATATCTACTCCGGGAGATCTTTTTGATGTAATGCTTCATGACTTTAATAAGATAAACAAAACTTTTGAGTATATGCCGCTTAAAAATCCGAGTAATAATGAAGAATGTCTCGCCACTAATGAGCACGAAAAAGAGCTAGAAGAGGAATATACCGAATTAATAAAAGCTGTAAGTGAACAAGAACTCAAAACTCCTATAAATGAGGACACAGAATCGGTAAATATTGGAACAGAAGAAAATCCTAAAATCATTAAAATTGGCCTCACCTTAACTCCCACTGAAAAGGCCGATCTAATCTCCACTTTGCGGGAATTCGATTGTGTCTTTGCTTGGTCCTACAAAGACATGCCAGGAATAGATCGAGAAATCGCTGAGCATAAAATTCCGCTAGATCCCAAAATGACGCCAGTAAAAAAAAAGCTACGGCGGCTCAAACCAGAGATAGCCTTGAAAATAAAAGAAGAAGTCACTAAACAATTAGACGTCGGCTTCATAAAAGTCTCCAACTACCCAGAATGGGTGGCCAATATTGTCCCCGTAGCTAAAAAAGATGGACGAGTGCGAATGTGCGTAGACTTTCGAGACCTCAACAAAGCCAGTCCCAAAGATGACTTCCCTCTACCTCACATTGACATACTAGTAGACAACACCGCAGAACACGCGCTTCTCTCCTTTATGGACGGGTACGCCGGATATAACCAAATACTTATGGCAGAAGAAGACATGGAAAAAACAACCTTCATTACCCCTTGGGGTACATATTGCTACACTGTAATGCCTTTTGGTTTGAAAAACGCGGGGGCCACCTATAAAAGAACAGCCACCACGTTACTCCATGACATGATACACAAAGAAATCGAGGTCTATGTAGACGACATGATCGTCAAATCTAAAGACCGGCACGGTCACCTCCCGGCACTTAGAAAGTTCTTCACCCGAATCTTGAAATATAACATGAGACTAAATCCACAAAAATGTGTGTTCGGGGTAACCTCTGGAAAATTGCTAGGATATGTTGTTAGTACGCGAGGAATCGAGATTGACCCATCCAAGATCAAAGCCATTACCGAAATGCCCCCACCGAAAACTGAAAAACAGATAAGGGGCTTCCTAAGAAAGCTGCAATACATTAGTAGGTTCATTTCCAAGCTTACTATGACTTGTGAGCCAATATTCAAAAAATTAAGAAAAGAAGAAAAAGTCGAATGGAATGAACAATGCCAAACTGCCTTCGATAAAATCAAAGAATATCTAAGCAAACCAGCCGTCCTTTCCCCGCCTTTGCCTAGAATCCCTTTACGCCTATACCAAACCGTCACGGATACTGCAGCGGGAGCTATGCTCTCACAGTGTGTACGTGGATCTGAGCGAGCCATTTACTACTTGAGCAAGAAGTTCATACAGTACGAGACGAGATACACATAACTTGAGAAAACCTGCCTCGCCCTCGTCTGGGCATCCAATAAACTCAGACATTACCTATTGGCCCACACTGTTCATATAGTGTCACAACTAGACCCCTTAAAATATATATTCGAAAAGCCCGCCCTAAATGGTCGTCTGTCCAGGTGGCTAGTCATGCTCTCAGAATTCGACCTAAAATTCATGCCAGAAAAAACAATCAAAGGAAGAGCGGTAGCCGAGTTCCTGGCCGAGCATGCCACGAATGAGGAAACCACGAAAGCTTACCTCCTCCCTGACGAGGAACTTCTGATGATACGAGACGACTATTGGACACTATACTTCGATGGCGCGTCCAATCAGAAGGGATGCGGCGTCGGAATTCTCCTAGTCAGTCCCGAAGGGGCCCATATACCAATTTCCGTCAAACTTGACTTCGAGGCCACAAACAACGCCGCCGAATATGAAGCCTGCATAGTTGGGCTAGAGGCCGCAGTTAGCCTCGGAGTCAAGCATCTACAAGTATTCGGGGATTCTTCCCTAAAAATCAACCATATATCCAAAAGATGGAAGGTCCGAAGCACTAGTCTCTCAAAATATCAAGCTCACTTAGACCAAATAGTCGAGCAATTCGAAAAAATTGAGTATACGTACTTACCAAGAGACGACAACCAATTCGCGGATGCACTAGCAAAGCTAGCTTCAATGCTCAACATCCCGAATGAATGGGACGGAATGACCCTTTGGGTCGAACGAAGGAAAGAGCCGGCTTATTGTTGTGCCATAGACTCCGAACCTGAAAACACGAAAGAAGAACCATGGTATACGGACATCCTTCGTTACAAAACAAGTGGGGAATTCCCCCCAAACACCTCCCCGCGAGCACAAAAGGCCCTACGCCTCCTCGCTTCACAATATAGCATAATTCTAGGGGAACTGTACAAATACACGCCGAATAAAATCAAGTTACTTTGTGTCCACCAAAACCAATCCCAAAGACTAATGGAAGAATACCATAACGGCGTGTGCGGACCTCATATGAACGGAAAAATGCTATCCCGAAAAATATCCCGCTCAGGGTACTATTGGACCACTATGGAAACCGATTGCCATCACTTTGTAAAAACTTGCCCAAAATGCCAAATCTTCAGTAACCTTAACCACTTGTCTCCCTCAAAACTATACACCTTCACTTCTCCATGGCCCTTTTCCACCTGTGGTATAGATATAATTGGCAAGGTAACACCAACAGGCGTAGGGGGACACGAGTACGTTTTAGTCGCAATTAATTACTTCACTAAATGGGTAGAGGCAGTCTCCTATGCAAAATTAACGGCCAAACATGTCGCTCGATTCCTAGAAAAGAACATATTCTGTCGATACGGGGTTCCACATGAAATCATAAGTGACCAAGGTTCCCACTTTAGGGCCGAAGTCCAAGACCTGCTCGAAAAATATCATGTCAAACATCATAATTCCTCTCCCTACAGGCCGCAAATGAACGGCGCGGTAGAGGCGGCCAACAAAAATATTAAAGTCATAATCGAAAAAATGGCCGAAAATTATAAGGATTGGCCCAACAAATTACACTTCGCATTATGGGGCTATCGAACCTCAATCCGCACCTCCATTGGAGTAACACCCTACTCCTTGGTATACGGAATGGAAGCAGTTCAACCGATCGAGTTGGAAATTCCCTCCCTCCGGATCGTCCTAGAAATCAAGCTACCCGAGGCCGATTGGGTTCAAGCTAGGTACGACGAGCTCGTCCTTTTAGACGAACGGAGGTTGAGAGCTTTACATCACGTGCAAGTGTATCAAAAGCGCATCGCAAGGCAATTCAACAAAAGAGTCAAACCTCGAAATATCAAAGAAGGCGATTTTGTGTTAAAAGAAGTCCGCGCACCTACTACGGGCCCTCGAGGAAAATTTCGGCCTAATTGGACCGGGCCATATTTTGTAAAGACCATCCTCCCTGGCTGAGCAGTCCGACTAGCCGACATAGATGGAGCGGAATTCGTTAATCTCACGAATTTAGACCAATTGAAAAAGTACTATATTTAATAAAATTCAGTCCGGAGTTAAGGCATCTAATAAAACACATTAAGACTCGTAAGCAAGCATTCTGCGCATTACTCTAAGCAAACGGATTAAAACTCGCTAAAGTAGAAAGGACGAAGGAAAAAGTTTCAGCGCCCAGGACTGGGCGCCTTTATTTTTAACACCCAGGCCTGGGCGCCGATATTTCCTACGCCCGAATTTGGGCGTCATTCTCTCTTGCCACCTATCCTCCCGCTTCTGCAAGTGTTCGTACTCCTTTTTCGGATCATCAAAAGAACCACGAACACTTGGGGGGGTAGCAGATGTGTAATGAACACCCCTTTCAAAAATTTTAAAAAATCATAGCTAGAACTACGCGCAACCTGATTCTGACAAGATACGTAGGCGATCCTTATCAAGGATTCGGTCCAATAAAAATTAAAAAATACTAAAGTCATGGAGCACATCAAGACAAAAGGATATTACAAAGGGCACTATACCCTAACCCATGCACGGGAAAGGCCAAATAGAATGAAAACAAAGACACAAGAATTTTCAGGAACAAGCCCAACAAAGGAGTATGGCACGAGTCGGCAAAAAACGAAAAAAATAGTGAACATGCATATGTAATACCCCAAGTAGTCGGCTAGTCTAAAAATATGTGTGCACTCTTGTGTGAACTCATTTTTTTATATATGGAATTCTTTCTCTTTTCGAAATTCGTCGTTGGTTCAGAAAGCTAGTACTGCTATAATATGTTGAGGCAAAGCCCATGGAAGGCTCAAAACATTCTTGCACCAAAAATTCGCAAAAAATAAAATATATATACATGCAGAATACAAGAATGAATATATACAAAACAGGAAGCAAGCCTAAGACTCGTCATCGGCTTCATGTCTCCAAGCCTCACCGGTCCATCCACTCCACTCCCCGTGGTATGAGGACCCCCAGCCAGAATCACCCCAAAAATGAGGTTGTGGCTGCAACTCGGGGCTAGGCTCTCGAGCCACCGACACGGAACGTCGCCTACGCTCCGGCTCGGACCTCTCCCCGGAAGAACTCGCCCCCACATCGAAACGGCGATGCCGTAGGGGCGAGTGCCGTGCCCTCTCTCTCTCCTCACGATCGCGTTCCCCACCCGAGGGACCTGCGTCGTCGGCCCCGGCTTGTCCAGCCCCCGTCTGCAAAAACAAAAAGGAGGGTGAGTAACGGAATGCCAAACAAAAGTAAAGATCAAAAGAAAAAAAGAGGGCACATTACCCGAGTGGAGTGGGGGCTCCTGCAAGAAAGTGCAGATCGAGCCCGAACCAACGCGGACTTCAACCGGTTGATCACCCCCACCATCGCGTTGGCCGTACGGGCCGGAACCTGAAACAGGAATGTTAGTAACAAAAGAAAAAACAAAAGATATAAGAAGAGTGCACAAATAAAAGGTGCATACCGCCTGTACTCCCTCAGGGAGCGGAACATGGAAAACCCGGTCTTCCGGGACAGTCTCCACAATCTCGGATCCACTCTCTCCGGTATACGAGATCCGAGCATCGGGAAGCACCCATCCCCCTAACGAAGGGTCAGGATACTCCTGCACAAAACACAGTAAACATAAACACATAGGCACGAGCATGAAAACACTAACAAAAAAAATCAGTACAAAAAGAGATAGCAACTCACAACGCCAAGCTCCGGGAGACGAAGAGAATCCTGGATAAACTGATAATAGCTAGCTCCCGCTATCACCAACTCCGTCGCCGGCACGCCAGTCCTCGAGTGGACCCTTCACGACTCGCCTATCGAACGAGTAGACAGCATGGTCGCAGGCGGAGGCTTAGGCACCGAAAAAACCCCGACCGTCTGCATACGTACGCGCTCTCCCAGGTACCAGACAGGGTCGCGGCGGCCAACGAACAAGACCCGCATCTGGCTCAGGGCATAACTATCCTTGACCGAAACATAAATACCCCTAAAGAAGAGCCATGGGGTCCAAACCACCTGTTTTGTACAGACACGGTCAGATCTTGCACATAGAAAATAAAAGAAAAATGACGAAATACGAGATAGAGGATAAGATTCTGCACATGCTCAGGGTTCTCGTCCCGAATGAGATCCCACGCGGTATCAGGCGGTGGACGCGCAGTCAGCTTCTTCTTCCAACCCCAATGACGACCGGCAGGGTACTCCAAAGGCCTCTGCCCCTTTCGGGGAGCCAGCCAAGGCAAGTGCTCAAAAGCCCACAGCTATAAAAGGAAAAGACAATAATACGTCAAAAAAGGGGGCCCAGTAAAAGCGAGAAAACAAAAGAAAGGCTAGGCACATACCTCGATCAAACGCGGCACTCCCACCAATGTAATGACAAATTGACGTCTACGCGGGTCCGAGTCACGCACCGCCAGACTGATCTGGCCGACGAGCGTCGCATAGCCCAAATCGCCCCAGCAATAGTCACCCAGCGTAGACACGTCCTCCACCATGCCTATCCACCTCGGGTCAAAGGTGTCAGTCGGACCCGATAGAAAAGTGGAAGCAATGAAATGGAGGTAGAACAGTCGGGCCTGTCTCGAAGGTGACTCCTCCACCCCATGCTCCAGGGCCCACATCAGGTCATGCCCATCCCCACGGGGCTGGTACGAAGCAAAAGGTATCCCACGGGGCTGGTACAAAGGCAATCTCATGCCCATCCACAAGCCCAGGAGCCTGGTACCCTCAGCAACGGTCGGCGGTGGGCCATCCGACCTCAGGCAAACGGGGTTCCCTGTAAAGGTCAAGCCCGCCAAAACCGTGTAGTCCTCGGGAGTGATCGTCATCTCACCCCAAGAAAAATGGAAAGTGTTGGTGGTATCCCACCACCACCTCATGAACGACCGCAGAAAGGACAGGGAGATGTTAAGCCGCAGTATCTCCCAGAAAGTCTCGACCACCGGAAACAATGAGCTCGCCCTCACCAAAACCTGGGCGTCCGAGCTCAGGAAACCAAAAACATTCTCGCTCGTCGCTGCACCGTAGCCGCGAACCGTAGTGTCCCTCCTCGCGTGAAGGCGGGTAGTCACGTGGTGCTCTAGGTCGTAGTGCAGGTCCCGACCGTCGTAGAACTCAGGACCCACCCATAGGGGTCCCGCGCCAGTAGACTGACGCGTCATGCCACGCTCCTCGTGCCCACCAGAAGGAGGTGACGACTCGTCAGACATGCTGATCAACGATACAACAAGGCATTATACCTTTAACAAAATTGGCACTCACACCAATCACTAAAAGAGTGCATTCCACTCATAAAATGGAGTCATACAATTTTTGTTCCCTAAAAACATGATACTAAGTTCATATTGAGCAAAAATTCCCTAAGTAAAAAAAAATTAACTCCAACAAAATCAAAATTCTTCCATAATTTGTCATTCATGAATTATGAGGAACGCAAGCAATATACCAAAAACACCTACATTGTAAGAAAACACTAGAGTCGTAGGTATACTTGGGGGCTAGTATAAACATGCCCAAATTCAACAAGAATCAACATACTTGCGAAAATTAACATGCAAAAACTAATTAACATGTTATGTAGAACATTTCCAACTATCTAATCGAAGGAAAGGGGCACAAAATTAAAAACCCCCAAATCAGTTTCATGCACAAAAAACTTGACCAAAAATACTGAAATTGACAATCAAGATCAAAATTACTGAAAATTACTTACATTGGGAAGATTAGGGAGTGACTTGGAGTAGAATTCGCAAAGAAAAGTGAAGAAACGAGCAAAAAAATCAGTTGAAAGAGGTGAGGAGTTTGAGCGAAAATGGTGGAAATGGGAAAGGAAGGAGACGGTCCGCGTATTTAAAGACCAGTCTCCCCTTCGCATTTTCAACGCCCAGCTCTGGGCGATAGAAATTCTAGCGCCCAGAGCTGGGCGCTGAAAGTGCTTCCCAGACAACGAATATTGGCTGTCGGGCGCACGCAATCCCTATTTGTGTAAAATATCCGTTATCTTGATATTTCTTTCCCAAAAACGGTATTTTGCAATATCGTTAACAAAAAATATACACAGTGTGGACCCACTTATAGGACACACCTAATCGGGAAATATTGCGACCCACCAACAGGTTGTAATCACAAAAGCCCTTCTACATAGTGTAGACACCTACTTTTGTCCCCATTCCCGAAAGGGAACCCTTTTCCTTTCACCCGAAACCTGCTATTTATGGAAACCTTCTAAAACTAGTAACTACCGTAAAGGGTAGCTTCTAAAAGTGGCAAGTCATAAAAGATAGAAACCTGTCAGAATTAGGTGTTGCACTCCAACATAAATCCTAAATGAGATAGAAAACTGCGGGAATCCTATTCCTAATATGATTCGGAAATAAGAGTTACGTATTAATTAAAATCCTAACGAGCCTAGAGTTCGTAACGGGCCCAGGCGCATTCCGTCATGATATTGATACGCACTAAAAGACTCGATTAAGTCTCAAACACTCCGGATTCTAAGAGTCCGAATCTGACAAAGAAACGGCCCAAACAGCAATTTCAACGCCCAGCCCTGGGCACTGAAATTGCCTGGATCCTATTCTCAACGCCCAGAGCTGGGCGCCGAAATCTTTGGCGCCCAGGCCTGGGCGCTGAAAATACCTGGGACGTGTTTTTTCCTAATTCCTCGAGGATTAGAGTTCTACAATTCTATCTTTCCACGAACTCTTTTCTATAAATAGGGCCCTAAGTTCGACGTGAAAACAGACACACACACACAATTCATATTCTGAGTATTGACTCCAACCCTTAGCCTAAGCCTCACGCTGCGAAATTGTTCACGCGTTCTGTCGCAATCCATCCATAAATCGAACAGAACGTATCCTGTCCCATAATTTGAGATTCGTTAAATAAAAAGGAGAAATAGCAAAGTCAAAGTGGTTAGTTTTCTGAGAACCGTGACGCACCTCTCAAGGGTGCGTCGTAATCTGTCCCTTTTCGATGATTTAATTGCTTTCCTCGCCCTTTTTATGAACTGTTAAACTAACTAAATCTGATTGTTCTATCACGCCTAACAAATATAATATTTTTGGGAAATTGGATTATCATGCTAGGTCCCTTAATACTATTTAAATCAGATAATCACGATCGATCTAGTATTATATGTTGCATATTGCTAAAATCAACTCAGATTAGTTTAATAGTTAACGCATGTCCCTTCAATTATTTATGCTGAGCTAGTAAGGATATCCTGCCTCTGGAGTTATCGACGAGCGAAGTACTCCTCTCGGTAGTTACAGTCCCCCGAACCCTCAATCTCTACCTTGCAGGTGTATGTTGAGAGATCCCCACACCAGGGATCACAAGGGAACCTACGGCCGTCGTGGTCAAACATAATTGCACTCCCTTTATGTCACGATAACCGGATTTTGTCAGTTTTTCTCATTGTTGTTAAAAACTGAATGGCGACTCCTATATTACTAGTCAATTGGGTGTATACTCACAGGAAATCCAATTACACTTGATTGAATAAAAGAATCGCCACACCCAAGAGGGACGAGGTCACGCATTAGGCTCGTGCTTTTTCGACCCCCTCACAGTGGCGACTCCACTGGGGATAGTGAAGGAAATACTCGTGCTTGTAGGTAATCAAAATAGCCGAAGGGTGAAACGATCCTACCCCGCGTTTATTTCCCCATCAAGTTGGGACGACATGAAAATCAGCATATTAATGTGAACGGGCAGAACCGCATAACGAATCTCGGCTCCCTCGGGAGTTGGGACTAAGGATACCTTTTTCGCCAATATGGGGGTGCATACGCCGCGCATGTTGCCCACTCGGTACTTGTGCAGGTAGTATACCTATCCCGAACCCAATCGCTCGCTCATTAGGTCCCTCTCGCCTGCATGCCCCCTTGGCTTGCACTTGCGGGTTGGCCTCTTGGGCGAAATTCGTCTGTTGAAGACACTACCTCGACCGGGGCATGATTGGATCTACGATAGAAGCGGTACCAAGCCAGGCGCAAATAACTACCCATAGAAGCCTATCATAAACTACATGACATGTTATTATCGCCTCATGATAAATGTTAGTTATGTGTAGCGAAATATGTGATTGTGTGTGACAAACTATCCTAGAAAACCAACGACCTTAAAAATCGCCCAAACATTCATAGACTAATTTGCCAAAGAGTTATACCAAAATACGTGTTCCGCAAACCCGAATGATCGCCACAAAAATAAGCGACGCTCGGGATGGCCTGTAACGAATCCCACAAACGCTGCTACGCGTAAAGGACGTTATTAGGCAAGCACGCAAATCGAAGTCGCATAAACAGAAGACAGAAAACGAGAACCAGCCAGGGACGCATTTTCAACGCCCCTGGCTGGGCGCCAGAATTTCTCACGCCCGACGCTGGGCGCTGAAGTTGCTGCTTGGCCTTCTGGTCAGGCGCAGCAGCCTCGGTGCCCGCGCGGAAGGAAAATACGTAGCAAAAAATGTTCGTAAAAAGAATTGCTACGAGGGCGTAAGAAAAGTACTCGATTTCAAAAGCGACTCGTGAAAAAATTAATAACTCTTTGCATCGTTGTTAGGCCTCCTACGACGGCAATGCTCGACACTAAAAGTCGACCATGCAAATAATTATGAATGTCACACGGTCAGAGATTTTCGAAAATATAAAGAGTTCAAAGTGCACACATAGCAGTCCAAATATTCTAGTCCGACTTAAGGGTAGTCATAGAATGTCTAAAAAAACCGACTCACGAAACAAACTAATGTGTCTCCTACTCCACAACAATAATGCAGGGCCCCTGAATACCTGCCCGTGATAGCCATCAAGGAACGCGATGGAAGAAGCATATCCCGAACATCTATACCTAGAGGTTGCACAAACCCAAGAGATGCATGCTCTGGGACACGACCCTATACGTTCTCAAAGGCCACTCGCCCCAAAGAATCATGCTATGCCAAAAACGCTCCCCAATTCACATACTTCGGGCTATTGTTTGGGTTAGAAAAGAAAAGAGCGAAGAATGAAACAGAAATTATGGCATTAGCTCTTCAAGATGAAGTGTTCGATCCTACTAAATTGATCGCTTCATCACCCTCAAAGGATGACCAAATCCAACGAGGGTGGCGCAAGACTTTCAAATGGACTAATGCTCGTGGGATGAAGTTCAAGATATCTGCGGGAGAGGGTCCGATGTACGAAGAATTAGAGTCTGAATCCGAGTCTGACTCCGAGTCCGAACCCAGCAAAATTGTAACCCCTCCCAAAAATGGTTTAGACCCGGAAATCTCTACTCCGGGAGATCTTTTTGATGTAATGCTTCATGACTTTAATAAGATAAACAAAACTTTTGAGTATATGCCGCTTAAAAATCTGAGTAATAATGCAGAATGTCTCGCCACTAATGAGCACGAAAAAGAGCCAGAAGAGGAATATACCGAACTAATAAAAGCTGTAAGTGAACAAGAACTCAAAACTCCTATAATTGAGGACACAGAATCGGTAAATATTGGAACAGAAGAAAATCCTAAAATCATTAAAATTGGCCTCACCTTAACTCCCACTGAAAAGGCCAATCTAATCTCCACTTTGCGGGAATTCGAGGGTATCTTTGCTTGGTCCTACAAAAACATGCCAGGAATAGATCGAGAAATCGCTGAGCATAAAATTCCGCTAGATCCCAAAATGACGCCAGTAAAACAAAAGCTACGGCGGCTCAAACCAGAGATAGCCTTTAAAATAAAAGAAGAAGTCACTAAACAATTAGACGCCGGCTTTATAAAAGTTTCCAACTACCCAGAATGGGTGGCCAATATTGTCCCCGTAGCTAAAAAAGATGGACGCGTGCGATTGTGCGTAGACTTTCGAGACCTCAACAAAGCCAGTCCCAAAGATGACTTCCCCCTACCTCACATTGACATACTAGTAGACAACACCGCAAAGCACGCGCTCCTCTCCTTTATGAACGGGTACGCCGGATATAACCAAATCCTCATGGCAGAAGAAGACATGGAAAAAACAACTTTCATTACCCCTTGGGGTACATATTGTTACACTGTAATGCCTTTTGGTTTGAAAAACGCGGGGGCCACCTATCACAGAACAGCCACCACGTTACTCCATGACATGATACATAAAGAAATCGAGGTATATGTGGATGACATGATCGTCAAATCTAAAGACCGGCACGGTCACCTCCAGGCACTTAAAAAGTTCTTCACCCGAATCTTGAAATATAACATGAGACTAAATCCACAAAAATGTGTGTTCGGGATAACCTTGGGAAAATTGCTAGGGTATGTTGTTAGTAAGCGAGGAATCGAGATTGACCCATCCAAGATCAAAGCCATTACCGCAATGCCCCCACCAAAAACTGAAAAACAGATAAGGGGCTTCCTAGGATAGCTGCAATACATTAGTAGGTTCATTTCCAAGCTTACTATGACTTGTGAGCCAATATTCAAGAAATTAAGAAAAGAAGAAAAAGTCGAATGGGATGAACAATGCCAAACTGCCTTCGATAAAATCAAAGAATACCTAAGCAAACCACCCGTCCTCTCCCCGCTTTTGCCTGGAATTCCTTTACGCCTATACCTAACCGTCACGGATACTGCAGCGGGAGCTATGCTCTCACAGTGTATACATGGATCCGAGCGAGCCATTTACTACTTGAGCAAGAAGTTCATACAGTACGAGACGAGATACACAGAACTTGAGAAAACCTGCCTCGCCCTCGTCTAGGCATCCAAAAAACTCAGACATTACCTATTGGCCCACACTGTTCATATAGTGTCGCAACTAGATCCCTTAAAATACATGTTCAAAAAGCCCGCCCTAAATGGTCGCCTGTCCAGGTGGCTAGTCATGCTCTCAGAATTCGACCTAAAATTCATGCCAGAAAAAACAATTAAAGGAATAGCGGTAGCCGAATTCCTGGCCGAGCATGCCACGAATGAGGAAACCACGGAAGCTTACCTCCTCCCTGACGAGGAACTTCTGATGATACGAGACGACTATTGGACACTATACTTCGATGGCGCGTCCAACCAGAAAGGATGCGGCGTCGGAGTTCTCCTAGTCAGTCCCGAAGGGGCCCATATACCAATTTCCGTCAAACTTGACTTCGAGGCCACAAACAACGCCGCCGAATACGAGACCTGCATAGTTGGGCTAGAGGCCGCAGTTAGCCTCGGAGTCAAACATCTACAAGTCTTCGGGGATTCTTCCCTAATAATCAACCATATATCCAAAAGATGGAAGGTCCGAAGCACTAGTCTCTCAAAATATCAAGCTCACTTAGACCAAATAGTCGAGCAATTTGAAAAAATCGAGTATACGTACTTACCAAGAGACGATAACCAATTCGCGGATGCACTAGCGAAGCTAGCTTCAATGCTCAACATCCCGAATGGATGGGACGGGATGACCCTTCGGGTCGAGCGAAGGAAAGAACCGTCTTATTGCAGTGCCATAGACTCCGAACTTGAAAACACCGAAGAGGAACCATGGTATACGGACATCCTTCGTTACAAAACAAGTGGGGAATTCCCCCCAAACACCTCCCCGCCAGCACAAAAGGCCCTACGACTCCTCGTTTCACAATATAGCATAATTCTGGGAGAACTGTACAGTACACGCCGAATAAAATCAAGTTACTTTGCGTCCACCAAAACCAAGCCCAAAGACTAATGAAAGAATACCATAACGGCGTGTGCGGACCCCATATGAACGGAAAAATGCTATCCTGGAAAATATCCCGCTCAGGGTACTATTGGACCACTATGAAAACCGATTACCATCACTTTGTAAAAACTTGCCCAAAATGCCAAATCTTCAGTAACCTTAACCATTTGCCTCCCTCAGAACTATACACCTTCACTTTTTCATGGCCCTTTTCCACCTGGTGTATAGATATAATCGGCAAGGTAACACCAACATGCGTAGGGGGACACGAGTACGTTCTAGTCGCAATTGATTACTTCACTAAATGGGTAGAGGCAGTTTCCTATGCAAAATTAACGGCCAAACATGTCGCTCGATTCCTAGAAAAGAACATATTCTGTCGATACGGGGTTCCACATGAAATCATAAGTGACCAAAGTTTCCACTTTAGGGCCGAAGTCCAAGACCTGCTCAAAAAATATCATGTCAAACACCATAAATCCTCTCCCTACAGGCCGCAAATGAACGGCGCGGTAGAGGCGGCCAACAAAAATATTAAAGTCATTATCGAAAAAATGGCCGAAAATTATAAGGACTGGCCCAACAAATTACACTTCGCATTATGGGGCTATCGAACCTCAATCCGCACCTCCATTGGAGTAACACCCTACTCCTTGGTATACAGAATGGAAGCAGTTCAACCGATCGAGTTGGAAATTCCCTCCCTCCGGATCGTCCTAGAAAGCAAGCTACCCGAGGCTGATTGGGTTCAAGCTAGGTACGACGAGCTCGTCCTGTTAGACGAACAGAGGTTGAGAGCTTTACATCACGTGCAAGTGTACCAAAAGCGCATCGCAAGGCAATTCAACAAAAGAGTCAAACCTCGAAATATCAAAGAAGGTGATTTTGTATTAAAAGAAGTCCGCGCACCTACTACGGACGCTCGAGGAAAATTCCGGCCTAACTGGACAAGACCATATTTCGTAAAGACCATCCTACCTGGCGGAGCAGTCCAACTAGCTGACATAGACGGAGCGGAATTCGCTAACCTCACGAACTTAGACCAATTGAAAAAGTACTATATTTAATAAAATCCAGTCCGGAGTTAAGGCATCTAATAAAACACGTTAAGACTCATAAGCAAGCATTCTTACATTACTCTAAGCAAGCGGCATAAAACTCGATAAAGTAGTACAAAACTTCAACGCCCAGGACTGGGCGCTGTTATTTTTCACGCCCAGGCCTGGGCGCCGATATTTCTTTCGCCCTTGAACGGGCGTCATTCTCTCTTGCCACCTATCCTCCCGCTTCTGCAAGTGTTCGTACTCCTTTTTCGAACCATCAAAAGAACCACGAACACTTGGGGGGGGGGGAAGCAGACGTATAATGAACACCCTTTCAAAAAAATTAAAAAAACTAGAACTACGCTCGACCTGATTCTGACAAGATACGTAGGCAATCCTTATCAAGGATTCGGTCCAATAAAAATTAAAAAATAATAAAGTCATGCAACGCATCAAGAAGAAAAGATATTGCAAAGGGCACTATACCCTAACCCATGCACGGGCAAGACCAAATAGAATGAAAAACAAAGCCACAAGAATTTTTCAGGAACAAGCCCAACAAAGGAGTATGGCACGAGTCGGCAAAAAACAAAAAAATAGTGAACATGCATATGCAATACCCCAAGTAGTCGGTTAGTCTAAAAATATTGTGCACTCTTGTATGAACTCATTATTTTTACGAAATTCTTTCCCTTTTCCAAATTCGTCGTTGGTTTAGAAAGCTAATATTACTATAATATGTTAAAGCAAAACCCACGAAAGGCTTAAAACATTCTTGCACCAAAAATCGCAAAAAAATATATATACATGCGGAATACAAGAATGAATATGTACAAAATAGGAGGTAAGCCTAAGACTCGTCATCGGCTCCATGTCTCCAAGCCTCGCCGGTCCATCCACTCCACTCCCCGTGGTATGAGGGCCCCCAGCCGGAATCACCCCAGAAATGAGGTTGTGACTGCAACTCGGGGCTAGGCTCTCGGGCCACCGACACGGAACGTCGTCTACGCTCCGGCTCGGACCTCTCCCCGGAAGAACTCACCCCCGCGTCGGAACGGCGATGCCGTAGGGGCGAGTGCCGTGCTCTCTCTCTCTCTCTCAAGACCGTGTCCCCCGCCCGAGGGACCCGCGTCGTCGGCCCCGGCTCGTCCAGCACCCGTCAACAAGAAAAGACAAAAAGAGAGTGAGTAACAGAAAGCCAAACAAAAGGTACAGATCAAAAGAAAAAAAGAGGGCACATCACCCGAGTAGAGTGGGGGCTCTTGCAAGAAAGTGCAGATCGGGCTCGAACCAACGCGGACTTCAACCGGTTGACCACCCCCACCATCACGTTGGCCGTACGGGCCGGGACCTGAAACAGGGATGTTAGTAACAAAAAAGGAAAAAATATAAGAAGAGGCACAAATAAAAGGTGCATACCGCCTGTACTCCCTCGGGGAGCGGAGCATGAAAAACCCGGTCTTCCGGGAAAGTCTCCACAATCTCGGATCCACTCTCTCCGATATACGAGATCCGAGCATCGGGAAGCACCCATCCCCCCAACGAAGGGTCAGGACACTCCTGCACAAAACACAGTAGACATAAACACATGGACACGAGCACGAAAACACTAAAATCAATACGAAAAGAGAGGGCAACTCACAGCGCCAGGCTGCGGGAGACGAAGAGAATCCTGGATAAACTGATGATAGCTAGCTCCCTCGATCACCAACTCCGTCGCCGGCACGCCAGTCCTCGAGTGGACCCTCCACGACTCGCCTATCGAGCGAGTAGACAGCATGGTCGCAGGCGGAGGCCTAGGCACCGAAAAAGCCCCGACCGTCTGCATGCGTACCCGCTCTCCCAGGTACCAGACAGGTCCCGGCGGCCAACGAACAAGACCCGCATCTGGCTCAGGGCATAACTATCCCTGACCAAATCATGAGTACCCCTAAAAGAGAGCCATGGGGTCCAAACCACCTGTTTTTGTACAAACACGGTCAGATCTCGCACATAGAAAATAAAAAGAATGACGAAATACGAGATAGAGGATAAGATTCTGTACATGCTCAGGGTTCCCGTCCCGAATAAGATCCCACACGGTATCGGGCGGTGGACGCACTGTCAGCTTCTTCTTCCAACCCCAACGACGACCGGCAGGAAACTCCAAAGGCCTCTGCCCCTTTCGGGGAGCCAGCCAAGGTAAGTGCTCAAAAGCCCACAGCTGCAAAAAGAAAAGACGATAAAACATCAAAAAAAGAGGCCCGGTAAAAGCGAGAAAACAAAAGAAAGTCTAGGCACATACCTCGATCAAACGCGGCACTCCCGCTAATGTAATCACAAAGTGACGTCTACTCGGGTCCGAGTCGCGCACCGCCAAACTATCTGGCCGACGAGCGTCGCATAGCCCAAATCGCCCAAGCGATAGTCACCTAGTGTAGACACGTCATCCACCATGCCTATTCACCTCGGGTCAAAGGTGTCAGTTGGACCCGATAGAAAAGTGGAAGTAATAAAATGGAGGTAGAACAGCCGAGCCTGTCTCGAAGGCTACTCCTCTACCCCATGCTCTAAAGCCCACATCAGGTCAGCGAAAGGTATCCCACGGGGCTGGTACGAAGGCAATCTCTTACCCATCCACGAACCCAGGAGCCTGGTACCCTCAGCAACAGTCAGCGATGGGCCATCCGACCGCAGACGAACAGGGTTCCCTGTAAAGCTCAAGCCCGTCAAAGCCGTGTAGTATTCGGGAGTGATCGTCATCTCGCCCCATGGAAAATGGAAGGTGTTGGTGGTATCCCACCACCACCTCATGAACGACCGCAGAAAGGACAGGGATATGTTAAGCCGCAGTATTTCCCAGAAGGTCTCGACCACCGGAAACAGTGAGCTCGCCCTCACCAAAGCCTGGGTGTCCGAGCTCAGGAAACTAAAAACGGTCTCACTCGTTGCTGCGCCATAGCCGCGAACCGTAATCCCTCTCCTCGCGTGAAGGCGGGAAGTCACGTGGTGCTCTAGGTCGTAGTGCAGATCAAGACCGTCGTAGAGCTCAGGGCCCACCCATAGGGGACCCGCGCCAGTAGACTGACGCGACATGCCACGCTCCTCGTGGCCACCAGAAGGAGGTGACGACTCGTCAGACATACTGATCAATAATACAATAAGACATTATACCTTTAACAAAACTGGCACTCACAACAATCACTAAAGGAGTGCATTCCGCTCATAAAATGGAGTCATACAATTTTTGTTCTCTAAGACATGATACTAAGTTCATATCGAGCAAAAAGTTCCCTAAACCAAAATAATTCTTCGGGCAAGGAGACTCACCTGCTCTAGGAGAGCATTGAGTTCCTGCCTGGTGACAGGATCTGTCGACATAGGATGCCGAATAAGCGAGGGCCGATTTGTCCCGTTTCCGGGGGCCCTCTCTTCTGCCACCGGGGTAGACGGCGCAGTGTCCCCCTCCTGGTGTACAAACCGCGCGCCGTTTCTGCCTGGCTGACCTGTCGCAGGCATAGCTTCTCGAGAACGCGTGCTGACCATGGCTTGTTGAGGGCCGATTTGGGGCATGATTATTGCCTATGTGTGTAGCTCTTTTATATTGCACCATCTGTTTCAAGTAGAATCATCATCATCCAAAAGATGCGTGGCAAAAGCATGGAAATTTGATATCTACTTCGCCTGCAATGCACAACTGACCTAACACGTATTTGTGATATATGAGATATGAGTTCATGATCATGGGAATGAAGGCTGAAATAGCTGTCAAGCCATGGAGAGAGGTGGTGGGGATGGCATTGGCGGTTGGTCAGAGTGGTGTAGAAGGGTGGTTAGGGGTGAGAGAGATGAGAGAGAAAATAATTGAGTAATATATTTCAGATTCATTTGGCTCTTTTGTTGTGGTAATTTTCTACATAAATAGCTTACTTGAGACCTCGATAAAGGGCCCTCAATTCAGCACGAAATGTACTTCAAACATAAATAAAAGTTAAGAGTACTCCTACGATAAGAAGTGATTAATTAAAAGTTACATTTAGGTCAACGACAGAAGTACTCCTCCTCTTAGGAGTGATTAATTGAGATTACACTTAGGCCAAGGGCAGAAAAACCCTTATCGGCACAATCAACAATCCAATTACATCCTTCAAACATAAATAAAAGTTAAGAGTACTCCTACGATAAGAAGTGATTAATTAAAAGTTACATTTAGGTCAACGACAGAAGTACTCCTCCTCTTAGGAGTGATTAATTAAAATTACACTTAGGCCAAGGGCAGAACAACCCCTTATCGGCACAATCAACAATCCAATTACATCAGACAATCAACAATCCAATTACATCAGAAAATATCACTGACGGAGCACCAAACCTCAAATCACCAACCAACTGAAAACATGAACAACTCCTCCATCACCTGAAAACATGAACAACTCCTCCATCACTTAACATGAACAAAAACATGCTACAATTTCATGCAACATTAAAAAAATTTGGCAGCAACAATACAAGTCCAAAAGGCACTCTAAAAACGCCATCAAACATGCCAAAAAGTTGGCAGCAACTCAACAACAACTCAACAACAGTACAAGTCCAAAAACCACTCTAAAAATGCCATCAAACATGCTATAAAAGCAAATTAGAAATTAGAACATGTTCATACAGAACATGTATGGGCTTTCTCGAAATAATTTGAACATGTATGAGCGATTCAGACGCTTGACACCGACACCGACACAGGACACCGAGTCCATGTAACATAGAAGGATTGTGAGTGGTTAGCCACTTTGTATTAGCTTTGTTTTGTTGAGCAGGTTGGGGTCCTAGTTGGCTTGACCTTTCTTAGGTTGTAAATTGGTGTGGTTTTTTGAGCTTAATGGAATTTTAAATTACTTATCAAAAAAAAAACGAACATGTTCATACATTTAATAGGAATCATATAAGCTCAAAATCTACTACAAGTATATTAAAACAAACACACACCCACACACACACACACTCACTCACTCATCAATTTTTAACAAGGTTGTGCCATGTGATAATCTTGTTTTTATTTTAGTATAAAGTAACAACAAAGTATCGATACATAACTTTATCAAGAGCATATTCGACTTTTAAATTCAGCAACCCATATTAATGCAGTGTGACTTTTGTTTGGAAAAAAAATCAATTAACCCTAAATCTTAGTATTCCTAATCAAAGAAAATACTAGTTACCTCCATTACGCAGGGGGTTACTCAGACAAGACATCTGTACGAAACAAGTAAAGCCATTAGATCGAAATTAGAAATCCCAAATGAATTGGATCAACTAAAAGAGTCTGAAGTAAATTAAGAATTGCTTACCAGGGCCAAGCATAGAAACAATTTCAGCCATCTGCCGCTCAGAACTAAGGTCTAGAAAAATATGGATCATGGTTTCGTTAGTAAACTGGTCCATTACCGCTTGTGTCATTCCGAAACGCAGGTTGTGGTGTCGCACTAATTCACTGAGAGCAGCACCTAACATTAACTTTAACTGAGAATCAGATCTCACAGGGACATAGCTTGTTGAGGGGCAGACGTGTGTGGGGCAGCCAACAGAGTGGCTCCGTCCACGACTAACTGACCGTCCCCTACTAACTGACCTACTACTATAACTGGCTTTAGCTGTTGCCCCACCATCTGCAGGGGTCCTAGGCACTCTTGGGACAGGGTCACGTTGGTACAGAATAAAAATCTTTCTGTCCTCGTCCCCACGTGGAGCAACTCCCTGCCAAGCACAAAAGATACATGAGTAGCAAGCCCTATCATGTTTTCTATATAGATGATGTGTCTTAATACCACCTTATAGTCAATGTATTTTGAATGGTAGTAATCCACTCTGTCCTTGCAATCTTCAGCAGTGATTCCAGTTCTTTGAAGCCTGGTGCAAAGAAGTTTGGCGAATCGTATCCAGAATGGATTAGTGAACTGCCAATAGACTGACGCGACATGCCACGCTCCTCGTGGCCACCAGAAGGAGGTGACGACTCGTCAGACATGCTGATCAATAATACAATAAGACATTATACCTTTAACAAAACTGGCACTCACAACAATCACTAAAGGAGTGCATTCCGCTCATAAAATGGAGTCATACAATTTTTGTTCTCTAAGACATGATACTAAGTTCATATCGAGCAAAAAGTTCCCTAAGTGAAAAAAATTTTAATTAATTCCAACAAAATGAAAATTCTTCCATAATTTGTCATTCATGAATTATGAGGAACGCAAGCAATATACCAAGAACACCTACATTGCAAGAAAACACTAGAGTCGTAGGTATACTTGGGGGCTAGCATGAAAATGCCCAAATTCAACAAGAATCAACATACTTGCGAAAATTAACATGCACAAACTAATTAACATGTTATGAGGAACATTTCAAACTATCTAATTGAAGGAAAGGGGCACAAAATCAAAAACCCCCAAATCAATTTCATGCATAAAAATACTTGACAAAAATACTGAAATTGACAAAAAAGCTCAAAATTACTGAAAATTACTTACATTGGGAAGGTTAGGAAGTGATTTGGAGTAGAATTTGTAAAGAAAAGTGAAGAAACGAGCAAGAAATCAGTTGAAAGAGATGAGGAGCTTGAGCGAAAATGGTGGAAATGGGAAAGGAAGGAGACGGTCCGCGAATTTAAAGACCCGTCTCCCCTTCGCGTTTTCAACGCCCAGCTCTGGGCGTTAGAAATTCTCGCGCCCAGAGCTGGGCGCTGAAAATGCTTCCCAGACAGCGAATATTCGCTGTCGGGCACGCGCAATCCCCTATTTTGTGTAAAATATCTGTTATCTTGATATTTCTTTCCCAAGAACGGTATTTTGCAATATCGTTAAAAATATACACAGTGTGGACCCACTTATAGGACACACCTGATCAGGAAATATTGCGGCCCACCAACAGGTTGTAATCACAAAAGCCCTTCTACATAGGCAAAATAAAAAATTCAAAATGGGTTCGCCCACCCTCAGCGGGCGGGGTCTGCGACACTAGCCGCGCAGGTCCTCGGTTTTCGAAAAATAGAATCTTCAAAAAACAAAATGAAACAGGCCCGCCATCTTCAGCCGGCGGGGTCTACGGCGCAAACCACGTAGGTCCTTATTTTCAAAAAAAAAAACACACAAAACAAATTACAAAATAGATTCGTCCACTTATATCGGACGGGGTGTCCACCCTAAGCGGACAGGTTCGTCATCTTTAGCCGGCGGGGTCTACGTCGCAAACCACGTAGGTCCTTATTTTCAAATATTCAAAAAACAAGATTCGTCCACTTTTTCGGACGGGGCGTCCACCCTTAGCGGACAGGCTCGCCATCTTTAGCCGGCGGGGTCTGCGTCACTGATCGCGCAGGTCCTTAGTCGCTGCAGCGATAACTTTTTCTGGTTTTCCCTTTTCCAAAAATTAAAAGGATTGGTTTTCCGTTTTTTCCAAAAAAGAGCGATGTGCTGGATTTTCCTTCGTTTTACGTCCCATAAAGACTAGGGGGTTTTCTCGTTTAGCTAGCCCTGAAAATGAGAGTCTTTAAAAACATTTTTACCTCGTGGTTGGGCTTGGCCAGGCCCAATTACACTTTATAGCTTTGATTTCGAAAACATCTGTAGCTACTCCCAATGACAAAGTGAGGAAGTTTCTACGCCTCTTTAGATACTTCCAATGACAAAGTGAGGGAGTATTCTATACTATCCGTTGACAAATCCTAATGACACGTGAATGATATGTCGACATTTCAAGTGATGACCCTTAAGTCAAATGTTATCACTCAGGGGCTCGTGAAACCCTCGCAAAACAGGTCACATACACCATGGCTTGTGTGACGCACTCCGTCTAATACTTTGACCATCGTCTAATCCCGAGACTCAGTCAAAGTGGGAGCTAACTGTAGACACCTACTTTTGTCCCCATTCCCGAAAGGGAAAGGTTCGATGATGAAAACGTAAATCTCTACTTGACAACGCATCTCCTATAAAATAACGAATCTCAATTCCCTTTTCATTTCACCCGAAACCTGCTATTTATGGAAACCTGCTAAAAATAGTAACTACCGTAAAGGGTAGCTTCTAAAAGTGGCAAGTCATAAAAGATAGAAACCTGTCAGAATTAGGTGTTGCACTCCAACATAAATCCTAATTGAGATAGAAAACTGCGGGAATCCTATTCCTAATATGATTCGGAAATAAGAGTTACGTATTAATTAAAATCCTAACGAGTCTAGAGTTCGTAACGGGCCCAGATGCATTCCGTCATGAAATTGATACGCACTAAAAGACTCGATTAACTCAAACACTCCGGATTCTAAGAGTCCGAATCTGACAAAGAAATGGCCCAAACAGCAATTTCAACGCCCAGCCCTGGGCGTTGAAATTGTCTGGATCCTATTCTCAACGCCCAGAGCTAGGCGACGAAATCTTTGGCGCCCAGGCCTGGGCGCTGAAAATACCTGGGACGTGTTTTTTCCTAATTTCTCGAGGATTAGAGTTCTACAATTCTATCTTTCCACGAACTCTTTTCTATAAATAGGGCCTTAAATTCGACGTGAAAACAAATTCGACGTGAAAACAGACACACACACACACAATTCATATTCTGAGTATTGACTCCAACCCTTAGCCTAAGCCTCACGCTGCGAAATTGTTCACGCGTTCTGTCGCAATCGATCCATAAATCGAACAGAACGTATCCTGTCCCATAATTTGAGATTCGTTAAATAAAAAGGAGAAATAGCAAAGTCAAAGTGGTTAGTTTTCTGAGAACCGTGACGCACCTCTCAAGGGTGCGTCGTAATGTGTCCCTTTTCGATGATTTAATTGTTTTCCTCGCCCTTTTTATGAACTGTTAAACTAACTAAATCTGATTGTTCTATCACGCCTAACAAATATAATATTTTTGGGAAATTGGATTATCATGCTAGGTCCCTTAATACTATTTAAATCAGATAATCACGATCGATCTAGTATTATATGTTGCATATTGCTAAAATCAACTCAGATTAGTTTAATAGTTAACGCATGTCCCTTCAATTATTTATGCTGAGCTAGTAAGGATATCCTGCCTCTGGAGTTATCGACGAGCGAAGTACTCCTCTCGGTAGTTACAGTCCCCCGAACCCTCAATCTCTACCTTGCGGGTGTATGTTGAGAGATCCCCACACCAGGGATCACAAGGGAACCTACGACCGTCGTGGTCAAACATAATTGCACTCCCTTTATGTCACGATAACCGGGTTTTGTCAGTTTTTCTCATTGTTGTTAAAAACTGAATGGCGACTCCTATATTACTAGTCAATTGGGTGTATACTCACAGGAAATCCAATTACACTTGTTTAAATAAAAGAATCGTCACACCCACGAGGGACGAGGTCACGCATTAGCCTCGTGCTTTTTCGACCCCCTCACACATAGGCAAAATGAAAAAGCAAGAAATTCAAAATGGGCTCGCCCACCCTCAGCGGGCGGGGGCTGCGTCACTAGCCGTGCAGATCCTCAGTTTTCGAAAAATAGAATCTTCAAAAGAAAACAAAATGAAACAGGCTCGCCATCTTCAGCCGGCGGGGTCTACGGCGCAAACCACGTAGGTCCTTATTTTCAAAAAATAAACACAACAAATTTCAAAATAGATTCGTCCACTTCTATCGGACGGGGTGTCCACCCTTAGCGGACAGATTCGCCATCTTCAGCCGGCAGGGTCTACGTCACAAACCGCGTAGGTCCTTATTTTCAAATTTCAAAAACAGATTCGTTCACTTCTATCGGACGGGGGTGTCCACTCTTAGCGGACAGGCTCGCCATCTTTAGCCGGCAGGGTCTGCGTCACTAACCGCGCAGGTCCTTAGTCGCTGCAGCGATAACTTTTCTGGTTTTCCGTTTTTCCAAAAAAGAACGATGTGAGTAGCTTTCCCTTTTTCCAAAGATTGGTTTTCCGTTTTTCCAAAAAAGAACGATGTGCTGGATTTTCCTTTGTTTTACGTCCCATAAAAACAAGGGGGTTTTCTCATTTAGCTAACCCTGGAAATGAGAATCTTTAAAAACATTTTTTACCTCGTGATTGGGCTTGGCCATGCCCAATTACACTTTATAGTTTTGATTTCGAAAACTTTTGTAGCTACTCCCAATGACAAAGTGAGGGAGTTTCTACGCACCTTTAGATCCTTCCAATGACAAAGTGAGGAAGTTTCTATACTATCCGTTGACAAATCTCAATGACACGTGAGGGATATGTCGATACTTCAAGTGATGACCCTTAAGTCAAATGTTATCACTCGGGGGCTCGTGAGACCCTCGCAAAACAGGTCACATACACCATGGCTTGTGTGACGCACTCCGTCCAGTACTTTGACCATCGTCTCATCCCGAGACTCAGTCAAAGTGGGGGCTAACTGTAGACACCTACTTTTGTCCCCATTCCCGAAAGGGAAGGTTCGATGATGAAAGCATAAATCTCCACGTGACAACGCATCTCCTATAAAATAACGAATCTCGATCACCCGTTTTCATTTCACCCGAAATCTGCTATTTATAGAAACCTACTATTTATAGAAACCTGCTAAAAATAGTAACTGCCGTAATGGGTAGTTGTTAAAAGTGGCAAGTCATATAATATAGAAACCTGTCAGAATTAGGTGTTGCACTCCAACATAAATCTTAAATGAGATAGAGATTACGAGAGAATCTTATTCCTAATATGATTCGAAAATAAGAGTCACGTATTAATTAAAATCCTAACGAGCCTAGAGTTCGTAACGGGCCCAGACGCATTCCGTCACAAGGTTAATACGCACTAAAAGACTCGATTAAGTCTCAAACACTCCGTATTCTAGGAATCCGAATCTGACTAAGAAAACAGCCCAAATCCTATTTTCAACGCCTGGCTCTGGGCGTCGAAATCTTTGGCGCCCAGGCTTGGGCGCTGAAATTTTCGTTCCTAATTCCTCGTGGATTAGAGCTCTACAATTCTATCTTTCCACAAACTCTTTTCTATAAATATAGCCCAAGTTCGACGAGAAAAAAGAACAACACACAATTATTATTTCTGAGTATTGACTCCAACCCCTAAGCCTAAGCCTCACGCTGCGAAATTGATCACGCGTTCTATCGCAATCGATCCATAAATCGAACAGAACGTATCATGTCCCGTACCTTGAGATTCGTTAAATAAAAGGAGAAATAGCAAAGTCAAAGTGGTTAGTTTTCTGAGAACCTTGACGCACCTCTCAAGGGTGCGTCGTAATGTGTCCCTTTTCTATGATTTAATTGCTTTCCTCGCCCTCTTTATGAACTGTTAAACTAACTAAATCTAAATGTTCTATCACGCCTAATAAATATGATATTTTTGGGAAATTGGATTATCATGCTAGGTCCCTTAATACAATCTAAATCAGATAATCGCGCTCGATCTAGTACTATATGTTGCATATTGATAAAATCAACTCAGATTAGTTTAATAGTTAACACATGTCCCTTCAATTATTTATGCTGAGCTAGTAAGGATATCCTGCCTCTGGAGTTATCGACGAGCGAAGTACTCCTCTCGGTAGTTACAGTCCCCCGAACCCTCAATCTCTACCTTGCGGGTGTATGTTGAGAGATCCCCACACCAGGGATCACAAGGGAACCTACGGCTGTCGTGGTCAAACATAATTGCACTCCCTTTATGTCACGATAACCAGGTTTGTCAGTTTTTCTCATTGTCGTTAAAAACTGAATGGCGACTCCTATATTACTAGTCAATTGGGTGTAAACTCACAGGAAATCCAATTACACTTGATTTGACAAAAAGAAACGGCACACCCACGAGGGACAAGGTTACGCATTAGCCTCGTGCTTTTTTCGACCCCTCACAATTAGCCTCGTGCTTTTTAGACCCCCTTACAGTTCCCACTGTCCCTCCCCAATTTATTGACTACCCCAAACGCTAATTGACAAAGACTACCCCAAACGCTAATTGACAAATCTTCCAAACAGTCCAGCAAATCCGAATTAAAGCTTTCGACTTAAACATTGTTAAGATTTCATTGATACTGATTATCAAGATGTCACTTACTAAAACAATAGTTTAACCGCCCACGCATAAACCAATATGTCTCACAATAATTCATTTTGTTTACAATTATGCTCGTATTTTTTCTTATCATATAAAATAAAATTAATTACATATTGTAATGAAAAAAAGTAAAAAAATAGGTAGAGAAATTATACCTAGACAGGAGACGATATTAGATAATTTAGACAGAGAAATTACGGTCGAATTTGCAATTGCATCAACGAGATCGGGCGGCGACAAGAAATCTGACAGTAACCCAAAGCAAACGCTGCGTACGTCCGGCGGCAATGTCATCTCTACCAGGAGTACTTAACTTAAAGAAAAAGTCATCTTTTAGCATTTCATGTAGTTGAAGAATAGTTTAGTGAACAGTTATATTATCCAAAAGATACAATTAATTAGCAAAAGGTGTTAACAACTTACAAGTGACTGAATGAGTAGATCGAACAACCACCGTGCTTGCTGACGGGTAGTTGGTGATTGACGCCGCTACTTGGTTGCGCCTACCACCGGAATAGTAAAGGAAGGATGAGATGAGGGAGATGTAGTTTGAACTTTGAAGGACGGAGAAACCAAAGCTAATAAATACACAACATATAGGCCATGTTTGGCAATTGGCTGTTGGCTGTTGGCTGTTGGCTGTTGGCTGTCGGCTGTCGGCTGTTTTACTTGGCTGGTTTGACTGGCTGTTCAAGTTGGCTGCTTTTGTTGGCTGTTTGACTATGGATTGGTTACCAATGTGTTTGGTAAAATCAGTTGCTGGCTGTTGGCTGTTGGCTGTAGCTATGTAAAATGACATTTAAGGACATTTAATGTCTTTTATTCATTTTTCAATACATACTGTGTATTGTGTACGGAGTAAAACGTAATTACAAATAAATAAATATACATTAAAAATAAATTAATTTTTGCAATAGTATTAATAAATTATTATTTTAATTAATAATTGCGGAGTAATAATCAATGATTAATAATTAATAATTAATAATAATTAAATTAATAATAATTAATAATTAATAATTTATTAATTAATCATTAATAATTAATGATTAATTATTAATTAGTTATTCACTTTTAGTTATTAGTCATTAATTAATACTCCGTAATTATTAATTATTAATTATTAATTATTAATTATTAATTATTAATTATTAATTATTAATTATTAATTATTAATTATTAACTATTAACTATTAACTATTAACTATTAACTATTAATTATTATTACTAATTATTAATTATTAATTATTAATTATTAATTATTAATTACTAATTATTAATTATTAATTATTAATTATTAATTATTAATTATTAATTATTAATTATTAATTATTAATTATTAATTATTAATTAGTAAATATTAATTAGTAATTACTAATTACTAATCACTAATCACTAATCACTAATCACTAATCACTAATTATTAATTATTAGTTAATTAGTAAAAAACAAGGACAAAAAAGTAATTTAGATAGTGAAAAGCCAAAAGCCAACTCCAAAAAGCTAGTGTTACTAGCTTTTCATTTTTGGCGGAAAAGCTAGCTTTTCAGCAAGCTAAAAAGCCAGTTACCAAACACATTTTTTGGCTGTTTGACCAGATTAAAAAGCCAACAGCCAAAAGCCAACAAAAAAGCCAGCAAAAAGCCATTTGCCAAACAAGACCATAAATAGACATATAGTCAAACTTGTCTGAAATACTAATAGGAATTGTCACTGTGAACATGTGAAGATTGGTCTCACTTTGGCTTCTTCTATAAGCCGTACATTTTTCTTTTTTCTTTTTATTTTCTTATTGATTTTTTCGAGAATGGTTACAAACTTACAACAATTGCGAAACATGTTCGACTGATTTTATTCGAGATAAATTAGACCTGTCAAAAATCGACCCGATCCGAACCTGACCCGAAAATACTGGGTCCTGAACAAGATTGTGTGACCTGTAACCCGATTTTATCCGAACCCGAACAATCCGAAAAAGGATGGGTCAAAACCCGACCGAACCCGTTTTAAACCCGACCGATTGAAAATCATTGTATTTATAGTAATAAATGAGATTGTGAGAAAATTTAAGCATAATAGACACGTTTTTTTTACTATTGTTCTGTGTAATATGAATTTAATTTTAATTATACGCTATTTTATGGTTGAATTTGATTAAATATAAACTTGTGTAGGAAAATTTGTTATTTTGGGCCAATATGTATATTTATCACCTAAATTAATGAAAATATAATGCGCGTTTCAATATCTCTCAACCCGTTGGGTTGACCCGAACCCGAAAGTTCTGGGTCTTGAACAAGCATTTGTAAACCCGAACCCGAAAGTGACCTACCCGATACAACCCGAATCCGAAAATATTTTTTTACAACCCGACCCGACGACCCGTTTGACATGTTCTAAGATAAATGCATTAACATTGCATAAAATCAAAATGTACACGCAAATATATCTACCACAGAAGTATGGAGTACGTACCTTTTGTGGGTTAGTGGCAATTTAGATCGGTTAAAAATTAACCTAATTTGTAACTCGAAATAAAACCAACTCAAACGTATTGGGTCTTGAATAAAATGTTGTGATCCGAAATTCATTTTTATCCGAACTTGAACAATCGAAAAAATAATGAGTCAAAACTAGATTGAACCCTTTTTTACAAGGCCGGTTGAAAATCGTTGTGTTTAATGAAATAATGAGAAATTATAAGCACACGTTATTGTTATAATTGTTTGTTAATTGTTGTAATATGATTTTGATTGACTTACACGTTATTTTATGGTTAGGTTTGACTACATTTAAAACTTGTGTATAACACTTTGTTATCATGTGCGCATATTTTGTATAATACTTCGTATATTTTATTGAGATATGATTATACGAACTATTTATTATACCCGGTCATTAAAAATAGGCAAATTTGCCAAAAAGGACATTTTATAACCCAAATTTTGCGACAAAGGATCTTATATAATTTTTTTGGTAAAATCACACCTTAATGTAAATTTTTTTTTTGCGAAAGACAACCTAAGGAAAGTTTTCGGCATTGACTGAGCTTTTCCGGCCATTGACTTGCACGTGAGCAGCACATGTGGCTTAAGTTTGGCTAAAGGTACTTATTTTCTGAGTCTTGATTTTTTAAACTTGATTTTTTTTTTTCGATTTTTTTTTTCAACTTTAGGTTTTAAAGCTTAGAATTTTGGAGGAAAATTGGTTGTATTAAGCAAAATAAAGCCACACGTGCAAGTCAATGGCTGGAAAAGCTCACTCAATGCCGAAAACTTTCATTTGGTTGTCTTTCGCAAAAAACATTACCTTACGTTGTGTTTTCACAAAAAAATCTATATAAGGTCCTTTCTTGCAACATTTGGGTGATAAAAGGTCCTTTTTGGCAAATTTGCCTTAAAAATATAATATGCGTCTTAAAAAATTTCAACCTGTTAGATCGACCCAAACCCGAATTTTATGGGTCATGAACAAGCATTTCTAAATACGGATCCAATAATAGGCGACCCAAATCAACCTGAAATCCAAAAGTCACTTATCGTAACCCGATCCGACTGACACATTTGACCAGTCTAAATGATACGGAGTACCTTTCATTTTAGATTGAACTAGAGTTAAGCCGTGCAATACTTAGTCATTATATAAATCAATTTTTTTGTACAATATATTGTACTCCATTATATGCCATCAATTTTGTTGAAATGAAAAATAGATCCATAAATCCGTAACTTATTTGATCTACGATAACAATCAAATTTAAGAGTATTTATATGGAGTAAATAAAAAATAAAATACTAATTAAATGCAGAACTAAACTCTAATTAGAAAAACTCAAAAGTGAATTAGAAATAAAGTACTTTGATAACATAGAAACTCCAATTATTACAGTATATGGAGGTCAAAGTAAAGGTTTTCAAACGAAAAGTAAATAAAAGAATACAAAAACTAAAGATGAACCTACGTGGGATTCGAATCCATATCTGTGTATTTGCACAATGCTCTACCAATTGATCGAGCTAGTAGACTAGTGGTATCTTGGTATCTTACCATACAATAGGAATAGTTAGAACACTATCATACACTTTTCGTTTTGTTCAATTGAACATGTAGATATATAATTGGTTAAAGTAAATAGAAGACCGAAGAAACCAGAAATTAATTGAAGTCACTGCCAACGGCGAGACTACCCTTCATTTAATTTGGCAGTCCTTAACCGCCAATTCGAAGTCTTCGATCAAGATGTACGTTAATTGAAAAGCTTAGCTATAAATTTATAAAGATCCTGAGGTGATAAATCTTGCTGATGATTATGCGCATACAGTCTTGCAATTAGTCGAGTCCATGAAACAGATTCAGGTACTAAACTTTCTAAGAGACGGCCTAATAAATGAAGCACAAGAGCCTATTGTATCAGGCCTGTCAGCCATTAGAATTCCCATAGAAATCAAGATCATAGTAAGAAAGAAATCTCGCATCAGTCACCTGCAGCACCCTCATCATTCCAAGACCATCAATCTACTTTCAGAGAGCATGAATCCAAAAACAATCTTGATTGGCATTCCTTTTTTTGGTTTCATTTGTTTTCTCAAGGCTATCAAAGTAAAGGTATTTTAATTAAAAGTAAGTAAACTAATACAAAAAGTAAATAATAAAACTAATTAGCCAACACATAATAATTAAAATGTAAAAAGTAGACCAAACATCATTAACTAACTTATCAGCAATCATAAAATTTATGACCGCGTTTTTGGGTACTATGTACCCACCCAACTCTGCGTCTTGGGTGACAGTTTGTGGAAGAACAAAGTGACATGGTGGATAACGTCTCAGTCCCTCTAATATTACAACCTTAAGATAAGGCATCTTTGACCGTTCATGTTCTCCAACTTCTCCACCAAAAACAACAGCTCCTTTAATCTCCTTGAAAAGCTTAGCCTGGATTTCAGGGTACTTGACAAGATTGGCCATAATCCACTGTAATGTTGTCGAGGTGGTATCAGTTCCTGCATTGAGGAATTCAGAACAAAAACTCAAAAGTTGCTCCTGAGTTAGCTTTCTCTGGTTGTTGTCACCATCTGGGATTTCCATTGTCAACAAGCTATCAGCATAGCATATGACCAAACCTGTTGGTGTTGTTGTTCTGATTATTCCTTGCTCTAATCTTAGGAATCAACACCTCGTTCTGTTTCTTCCTCATCTCGTAAAGCTCATTCCAACGACTGCTAAGCAAAACCCGAGTCAAGAAAGGCCATAGATTGAGTATTGCAAAGTATCCGAAGGAAGTGAGTTGGATGTGCTGCATTGCTTCAATCTCTTTAAGCTGGGATTCATCCAACTTATCCCCGAAAACTTTAACACAAGCGAACAGAACATGGAAAAACGAAAATGATCAATCACCTTGACAGCATCAGCATGATCTTGACCACTGGAAGCACTTAGATGATTAAGTAGGATTTCAAGAGCCCAAGTCCGAGCATGGGAGAATTCCTTGGCCTTAGAAGGATGCAGGAACTGTGTTGTCATATTGCGTCTGAAGAGTCTCCAATTGGGCCCATAACTTGCTGAACTGATGTTGGGTTGGTTACTGCTGAGTCAAAGTAAAGGTTTTCCACTTAAAAGTAAATAAAATAATGCAAAAATTAAAGACGAACCTACGTAAGATTTGAACTCACATCTTTGTGCATTTTCACAATGCTCTACCAATTGAGCTAGTAGGCTAGTGTGCTCATATAGAATAAATAAAAGAAATAAATATTTTGAAAGTAAATCAAAGTGTCTCAACAGTAAATTAATAATGCTCAAAAGTGAATTTGAAAATATCAAAAGTAGTATATGTGAACAGCGAAGTGATAAATGAGCGCAATAAATAAGCATAGAAGCTCCGAGTCAAATATGTCTAGCACCAGAACAATGTAAGAGCACCTGAAAAACAACACCTAAACAGTCTGAAAACAAGACTGCAGGCATTACTACAATCCGAGCTTTTGCCTACCCTACATGTTCTCAAAAATCAGGCAACAAAATAACGACAGTAGCTCACATTTCTGCATTAGCCACTCAAGAACCTCTTCAATAGGAATTGTACTACAAGGTCCAAAGCAGGTTAGCCTTCGCCTTCATGTTGCTTACACTTCCTCACGACCCCTAAGTACTAAAAGAAAAAAGAAAAAAAAGTGATTTTGCTGCTGCTTCTATTTGAGTCGTTTCTTTTGAAGAAAAGTAGGTGATCTTATTTTAGTGGATTTAAGACAAACGAAAGTAATTGGGAAGGAGATGGGTGAAATCTAAAAAGTAAATAATAAAAACCCAAAATTAAAGGTTTTCCAATTAAAAGTAAATAAAGTAATACAAAAAGTAAAGTCGAACCTACGTAGGATTCGATCCCCACGTCTTTTGTGCATTTGCACAATGCTCTAGTCTCTACCAATTGAGCTAGTAGGCTAGTGTTTTTAAATAAACTAAATAAAAGCAAAGCAAAGCAAAAACACCGCCTTGATTTCTTCCAATGCCTAGTTATCTTAAAGTATACTAAATCTCTATAAAAGTAAACTAAATTTCTGCAAAAGTAAACTATATGTAGTATTATTTAAGGTGTCCTGGCTGATTTTTTGAGAACATGCAAAGGGTACAATTCCGAAGTGCCTGCAGTCCGATTATTTTAAAACCATTTAAGTGAAGACTAAAGAGTAAATTAATTTAATGAAAAGTATGATATTATAATACGGCCATGTGGAGTAAAAGTTGCATCTTGGCAATAATGTGCAGAATATATCAGATGGAAAGAGAATGTTCAGACATTAATACAAGCAGAAGCAACCGTATGGCTGATTATGGATAACAATAGTCAATAACATCAGTGGTAACAAGAAGGAACTCAATGTGCCAATGACATACATCTCTTACTAAATGCAACCAAGCAAGGGGTTGTAAAAACAGGATTAAGTGGTTGACTATACAATTTCTAATGCATAAGATGCTTATATCATTCCTTAGGAACAGTAATGATAACCTCATAAGTGTATGTCGCGTGGAGATCAAGCGGAAGTTGATTTGATAAGGCTCCTAAACCTCCAACTATCACATCAGGAGCTAACTTCCCATCCATGTCAATGTTATGACCGAGTTCTTTCTTCCCTAACCTCAAACACCACCCTGTCAAAACTACTTACATTTGACTATAAAATTCTATCAACAGATCCTCATGTTCCCACAAGTAAATTATCAAACTATAGATATAATTTAGGCTTATATCAATGCAGAACACTTTTGCTTCCGAATTCTGATATCCACAATTGTGTTTCAGCTTAAAATTCCGAAATGCAATCAAATACAGAGCGGGTCTTTTCAGGTTTGGCAATGAGGCATATTTACCTAAATTTTAGTACAGATTTGTCATCACCCTAAAACTATAACATCAATATAGGTTAAATTACCAACCGTATCAGGTTTGTTATAGCTATTAAACCATAACAAGAACACAAGTAAGGGCACCTATCATTGCGGATTGATTCCTTGTGAGACTACTGAATTCAGTAATAGGCAGTTTCTCGGAGTATTTCAGGTTACTTGAGACTAGATATTAAGAGCCTAATATGAGAAAGAGAAACAAGAACTAAAGGCCTGAGATTTTACTTCTCAATTCTCATAGACGAGAGGATTGCAAGAGAAACTCCAAACTTCTAAAAATCTTAGAAAAGTAAACAATACAACCTATGAAAGTAAACAATCATAAAATAGGAGCAAACTCCATTCTTCTCATCTCAACCTTGTAAAACTGAAATAACAACTTAACTACTTCATATTTTTATATCATTCAAAATTTACCATAAATCTTCTGAAATAAAAACAAACACATGTAAAAAAACAAGAAAAAATAGATTAAAACCCTAAAAACTGAAATCCTTAAAAAATCAAAATCTGAAACCCCAAATTTAGATATCAAAATCGCAAACAATGTAACAAATTCACAAAATGAAAATCATAAATTAATTCCAATATGTTCAATCAAGCATGAATTCGACCAAAACAAAACCCTAAATAATCGACCAAATTTCGATAAAAAAATAAGAACTTCAATCCAAAAAATCGAACAAATTAGTAACTGAAGTTCAATCAATACCTGCGCGAATTGAGAGAGATGAAATCGCAAGAAGGTTAAGCAATTGCAGGAACAATGAGGCTTCTTGACATTGAATATGAAAAATATACTCACATAATCTCCGGTGTCTGGGGAGGAGAGATCGCCGGCGAGTGTAAGGACGGAGAGAGATCGGCGACAAGATCGATGTAGAGTCGCACACCACCGTCGCACCTCCATCGTCAGATTTTCTTTGGTTTTTGAGCAGAGGAACTCTGTGGATTTGATTTCTGGTGGACAAATGGTAGTTGTCTCCGCAGGATAGAATGAAAGTATAGAGAAAAAAAGTTGGTATATTTATGGCGCGTGAACCACGCGCGCGAAGTGATTATCCTCGGTCTGTCACTCACGCGCGCGTCAGGCCGTGTGACCCAAAAGCTTTTGACTGTCAAACACGCCCAAAATTCATCAGCCATCTACTATGAGTCGGTATGACCAAATTTATCAGAGACATAAAACAGAAACAGGGCTCACAAAAATCGACGAGTTAAGAAAAACGAAATACCAAACTCACCAATTCCGCCATAATTGGAAGAATTCCATGGTTTATTTAAACCAAACACCTCTCCTTCAAACTCCATTGACAAACATCAAGCTAATCTCCCAACTCAACAACAAATCCCAACAAATAAATTCCACTTTGAACCCTGATTATTACAGTAATAATATGGAAGCAATGCAACACTCTTCGTCTTTTCTTCTTCCTTCAATTCCTATTGAACAAGGTGCTAATTCGCTAAATTACGCCTTAGTTATTCTTAACCAACGCCTACCTCGTTTTGCCCCTCTTCTATGGGAGCACGGTAAATTTTCTCTCTCCTATTTTTATTGGGTTTTTGTTTTTCCTTTTTTGGTAATTTTTGGCGGTTAGTTTTTGATTTGGGTGTGTGTATTTTTTGCGTAGAACAGCAAAATTGAGAGTTTGCGCAGATGGAGGAGGGAATCGTTTGTTCGATGAAATTCCGCAGTTTTTTCCTGAACAAAATCCCATTGATGTTCGCAACAGGTTTTTTTTTTTTTTTTTAAATAAAAAAAATTTGTTATTTTATGATCATGATATATTTCAATGTGAACTTTGTGTAATTATATTGGGAATCCTGTGTTTTTTCTTCTTGATTTTAGGTGTTATTAATTTCTTTGACTTTTTTTATTAAAGAAAAAAATTAAATGGTCTAATATGTTGGGTTGAGCTTGTTGATTGTTTGTTGTAGTTATGGAAATGTTGGGTTGAGCTTGTTGATTGTTTGTTGTATTTATGGAAATGTTGGGTTGAACTTGTTGATTGCTTGTAGTTATTGAAATGTTGGCTTGAATAATGCGCAAAAGTGGCACTTTGTATCATCTTGATAAAAACAAATGCAAATTTTTAGGTGAATTGCTGTAGCTAATTAGCACCCAACATTGAAATGGTTATTATTTTTAGGTGGGTTGTGGTTTTATTTATGCTTGAAATGGTTTATTTTGGTTGGAATGTAACTTAGTGAACAAGCCTAATTTCGAAGAAACAAAAGGAATGATTTGGATTTATATTGGAAAATGCAGAAGGAAAATGTTTATCGTAGTGTGCTTTAGTCATGTATTGGAATCAATTATTGGAATCAATACTGATGAACTCTGAAGTTGCCTTGCGCCTGTGTATTAGCTACCCTTTCAATAAATAGTATATGCACTTATCATCTTGATTGATTTTGTGACTTGGATCTTATGTTTGTGTTCGTAAAGAGTGATTACTAAAATTTTAATTCAAGTTTTCGTTTTGTCACAGGTATAAACCTGATGTAATTAAAGGTGACATGGACTCCATCAGAGAAGATGTTCTGGATTTTTATGCAAAATTGGTTAGTGGTTTCATTAGTCAGAATATCCTAAGAATAATGCTTTTAGGAAAGGCTGTTTTCGTGCTGGATTTATGTATGGCAACCAATTTTAGTATTTATCCAAGCTTATTCCATCTCGCTTATATATGGATTTGTTTAGGTGTTGAAAAGTTTAAACATTTCCAGAATGAGTTAGTGTTACTATTTAACTCCTGATTATGATGAATTAGATAAAATGATGTAGTAATTTGAATTCTACTGTTTTGTTTTGAATCAAAGGTCTATGGAAGATAGCCTCTCTAACTGGGAGCATAGAGATAATTGCTGTTTTCATACATCAGGCCTACAAGCACCTGTATCTGTATGTGGGAGCTTTGTGGTCTATGTAATTGATGTTATCGGTATATGTGCTTGTCTACTGTGCATGGGGTATAGTGAAGGACAGAAGAACTAAAAGTTTCCTGATATAAATGGGTTTTGAACTCTTAATCCCGTGTATTGATACTTTGATGGCGGTTAAGTCTTCGGTTCTTGTCACTTGAAATATGTACTCAAGCTAGTTGCTCCAAGCCTGTCTCAAAATCGTATTCCAGTTACTCTGAATTTCGTTGTCTCCTTTTAGTTCAGATAACGCTTAGTGGTTCATGTTGCTTGAATATATTCCGAGGATGCTCAATTTCTAGGTCATGTCGGAAAAACTTTGCTTGAGTGAAGGAAGTTTCACATATGACATGTCTAGGGGGCTTATGTGAGCTGCTTCTCTTATATTTGGGTAATGGAATTATAACTAGCTCTGGTTTTGTCAACCAAACAATTTTATGGCTTTCTGTATCGAGGGTATATATAACTTGGTTTTTTCTTGTAACTCAAATCATGCATGATGAATTACAACATAATAATGGTTTTTTAATGTTAATCATCTAGGTTTATCCTATGAAATTCTTTTTAAAATGTTTCCTTTCTCCATCTCTGTGCCCTTGCTAGCGCCATGCTTCCCTTTCTCTGTCTCTGATTCAAAATTTCCATAAGTAACTGATATTAACTTGATGGGAACATATGATAAACCAGTCTCTGATATTGATAACCAAGACTGAATCTCTTCACTTGCATGATCATAATCTGCTTATAAGAGATTGGCCATTGATTACCTGAGGCTGCTTAATGGCCATTGCAAATGTGAAAGCCCTTACTGTCTTGCATAATCCCGTCTCAGACGTTATTTAGTTTATGCCTCTACTTACTGTATTTCCCAACATACGTGATTTCTTGATCTTCCGCTTCTAAGCATGTTGTTACTTTAGGGCATTTGTCTGAGAACATGAGCTGTTTTTCTCCCCTTCTATGTCCTTGATTTCTACTTATATGTTAACTTGCTCTAATTGTGATTTTCCACAGTTTTTAAAAAGCGCATGATTCTGTTGGCTTATTGTTGACATTGCTACTGCTGGATTTCTGATGTCAGGGGTGTGATGCAATAAATGAATCTCATGACCAAGACACCACAGACCTACACAAGTGTATATCACATATCAGTAATTTGACACCAGAATCTGAGAAATCGAATGTAAGTTTCCTTCATATGCTCTTCAGCAGTTTACATCCCCACCCCCCCCCCCCCCCCCCCCCCCCCCCCCCCCCCCCCCCACCCCCTCTCTTGTTGTGTACAAAGCTATTGTGTTTATGCTCTGCCTGTAGTATATCCTTATCTGTTTTGTTGCAATCTGATCATATACATTTGTTACAAGCCTGGTAAATGAGCCGAAAACTGTTTTTCCCCCTTTTATTTCCTTCATAAAATTTGTGTTGGAGTTAATTGGTTGGTTGTTATGTACGTTGCAGCTGTGCATTCTTGTTACTGGAGCACTCGGTGGACGCTTTGATCATGAAGCGGGGAACATAAATGTTCTTTATCGTTTCTCTAACTTGCGAATAATACTTATTTCGGACGATTGCTTGATCCAACTTCTCCCAAAAACTCACCGCCATGAGATCCAAATTCAATCTTCTGTTGTTGGTCCACATTGTGGACTATTACCAATGGGACAGCCTGCTTTTCATACCACCACCTCTGGGCTGAAATGGAACCTCGGTAAGTAGATTTTTTGTGCTGTTCTATTTGTGCTAAACTGCATAGTTCATTTTCGCGCTTAGGTTTTTCTGTTATGTCATGATACGTTTTTGCTCGAATAACTGCTAAATTGTTGGTTAATCAGTGTATTTTCTCATTTTTTTGATTCCTTTTTCTTACCTCTTCTCTTGCTTGGGCTCTTGTTAACCCATATATGGAAAGAATATCAGGACATTCAGTATGGTAAAGAAAGCCATTAATTGTGCAATTAGCAGAACTGCTATCCTTATTAGCCAATTAGGTATACAAATGACTCAATTAGGGTTAGCCTAATCAAGATCCTCAAACTTAATAGCATGTCAATTAACTTGCTACATTCATTTCTTCCCTTAGTTTTGTGAAGTTTTTTTTTTCTAACTCTTAGATCTGCCTGAATATATATGCACCACTGCATGTCTGTATGTATTTGAACTATGTAACCTAATTTTAGTTTCTATGATACTAGCCCTATCAAAACTTACTTCAGATGTGAATTTTAACTTGCGGATCCTTATTTGAACCTACTTTCCCTTACTAGAACTTAATTTAATTGATTAGAACTTGTTAAACTTCAATTTTTTAAGATAAAAGAACATAATTTAAATGCTCCCTATGGTGTCAGATGTGATAACTGTCTCAAAATTTAGGTTTTTTTGCCAAAAAGGACCTTTTATAAACGTTTTTTTGCGAGAAAGGACCTTTTATGACGAAATTGGTGAAATGGGACCTAAAATATAATTTTTTTTGTTGATTGGGACCTTTTACCGGTTTCTTGGAGTTGATCCAAGATTCCGGCAACGACTTTGACACGTGGCAACCGGAGAAGGCCACGTGTCCATTTAATGATTAAAAAAAAAAAGTTTGCCCCCCCCCAAAAAAAAAAAAAAGTCCCCCGAAAAAAAAAAATTATCGATTTTTTTTTTGCCCCAAATCGATTTTTTTTTTTTTGGCCCCAAATCGATTTTTTTTTTGCCCCAAATCGATTTTTTTTTTGCCCCAAATTGATTTTTTTTTTTTTTGCCCCAAATCATTTTTTTTCCCCAAATCGATTTTTTTTTTGCCCTAAATCGAATTTTTTTTTTGCCCCAAATCGATTTTTTTTTGCTCCAATTCTCCCTCCAAAATCCCAATTGCCTTAAAGTTCGTCACTGAAATTGTCTGCCACGAATGAGGTGTGCTATTTTTTCCCCTCAATTTCCTCCTCAATTGTTCTAATTTTTGCGTCGAAAAAATTAGGGTTCTTCGCAAAATTGGGGCGAAAAAAATCGATTTGGGGCAAAAAAAAAAATTCGATAATTTTTTTTTTTTTGGGCAACTTTTTTTTTTAATCATTAAATGGACACGTGGCACTCTCCGGTTGCCACGTGTCAAAGTCGTTGCCGGAATCTTGGGTCAACTCCAAAAAACCGGTAAAAGGTCCCAATCAACAAAAAAAATTATGTTTTAGGTCCCATTTCACCAATTTCGTCATAAAAGGTCCTTTCTCGCAAAAAACCGTTTATAAAAGGTCCTTTTTGGCAAAAAGTCCCAAAATTTATCACCTTGGTTGTATTTTTGTTCCTTCTCCTTGCTCGGAGTGACAACGTGTGTCAGTTAAAGTATTGCGATTATCATAAACGGAGGAACAATAAAGAACGATGTCATTTCCCTCTATGCTTTGCTATTTTCCCTCTTTCAGTCCATTTTTATTTGCCATATATTGGGAAAGAGATTTACAAAGTAAGTAAACCAACATCATTTATTACATTCCCCTTTCTTCATTTATTGCCATATGAGGTATGAAATTGTGAATCACATGCTGCCAAAGGGGTACTAATGAATGACATGCAGTCCCATACTTATGCTTGATCCTGTATTGAGTGGTAGATATGTTGTATGCGTGCATCAGACTGCCTTCTATTATTTGTCGGCAGCCGACATTGCCATTCTTGAAAATGATATCCATGTGCTAAGGTTAGGTAAAACCACCATGTAGGTCTGTTTTATTCATCTAATCTGTTGTGACTTACTCCCTCCTTCTGTAATTGATATATGTATTATTTTAAAACTACTGTTAGAAGTTGTTGCCTTCCCTAAACAAAGAACATTTTATAATCGATTTTTTCAATTTGCCACCAGTATAATGTAAGCAATGGGGAGATTATAGAAATGACAACTGTTATGAAGGTTGGATTTATAAGAATGGTAACATCATGTCATAACCTTAATTACAAGGGGTTTAGGAAAATGTGACTATTAATCCCGGACAGATACGAGGGGGTTAGCTAGTTTCTGTTTGTTATGCTTATTGCTTATTTCTGTAAGTTTATCCCCCTCCGCCGGTGGCTCAGTGGTGTGATCTATGTGTTTTAAGTTTTAACATAATTTCCTCCCTCTATTCTTTCAGATGACACGGAGATGATGTTTGGCGGTTTGTTAAGTACATCTAATATAGTGACCGGAGATATAGTATCTGTGCAGTCTGATGCAGATCTTATTTGGACAATATCCATCAAACACTGATTTCACGTTTATGCAGTTTTAAGAGAACATCACATATGCTCTCATCACAAAAAATTTCTAACTTACTCTCAAGTCCATCAACTCGATCCTGCAATACAAAATAGTATCTGTTCACACAGATTTTGCGAAAATAAAGGTGTCAAGAAAGTTGAATAATCATCATTACTAAAGTGGAGATATTAGTATGGTTTAGAGCATTTACAGTTATGTTATCTTCAAATTCATTATATACTACATTTTTTTTTTTGAGGGGCATTATATACTACATTGTTACTACATAGTTGATTATTTGTATTGTCTATATTATCTTACAATCAATATTCTTTTCCATTTTTGTGAAAATAATGAAATATTTTTCATCTGTTCAATCTTTTCTTTTCTATAAGTCAAGTTAGCTGCAAGGCATTTAATTCACCATTTCCTGCATTCAAGTATGGGTTTGGTGGGGGTATGTATGAAAAACCTATTCTTGATGTCTGCCATAATTTTTTATTATTATTTTTATAATCTGGAGGAACCACACTCTCCGAACTGCGTAAGATACCAAGTTCTCATACTGTAACGGGACGTGGGTTTCATACAAACCCAAATCCTTAATAACGGTACAAAATGCAAGGTTCGCATAACTCCATCACATCTGACACTTTTTCATAACAATATTGGTCGAATAATCAATTCAGTTGGATTCAAGACCTATATTCATTACAAAACTGTACAGAGTAACTAAATTACAAAGTTGCATCACATTGGCGGGGTAATAACGCGACCACTTACGTCCATCATAAACTAGTAATCTCTGAAATTTCTCTCTCGCGGATTACAGACAAATTGACCAAGTGGCGCATGGTTGGTCTTCCATGCGGGCAGTTCCATGGAGACTTCAGTTCAGCCAAGTGCTCAAGGATCTGTCAATGAACATGAGAAATATCACAAAATGAAACGTATAACAAGAAACGCAAAAGCAAATGTTGAAAGTTATATGCTGGGAATTATTTCAGGATTTTAAAGGAGTTTAGTTTAAATATATTATCAAACCACTTAATCGGACAGGATAGGACCCAACCCTCTCTAACTGATGAGCACATAAGAAGATGAAATCAGGGGGGAATGGTATATGGTTGTAGCCATGCAGACTTAGGCTCACCATTTACAGAGAAATGAACCTTGTCACGATGGAGATATTAGCTTTAAATTAATGGTAATGTATGTGCAACAGATGTGATGTGTGATTTTTATGCTTATGAGTTATGAGTAATCGCGCACTTCTTCATGAAAGAAGCCCAAAGAAGGTTCATTAAGGTCATTGCGCAGTAGGATCTAAAATATTCTAGTACCTCTGTTGTTTCTGTAAATCGAGAAACCAGTAATTGCTGAGATTCAGATGTTAAGATCAAAATATAGGAAAGAAATTCTTCAAAAGTCTGTCGATTACAAGATCGCAGTGCCAGTATTTGATCAAACTCTAAACAATGACATCAACATGCTCAAATTCAGTAATGGATATCCAAGTTGAAGGTTAGCAAATGCATTTTCTAGTAAAAGGAGAGGGAGGTGTTACAATAATGCATAACCTCTAGCCTAACTTCCAAGTCTAGTCAGCTAGACTAAGACTGCTGGCAAATGCATGTTCTGGCCAAAAGAGAACGAAGTATGACAAGAGTGCATAACCTCTGGCATAGTGTAAGTGTAGTTAGTTAGTCAAGTCCATACGACTAGACACCTATGACTAAAAGAATCTTTCATTGCTCTAGCACCTCAAGCCCCTTAATCAAATTCTATTACATCAATTAAGATGGTTATTTTTCACATTGTCAACTGTGATGCTTTTTTAAAATACTGTGCTGCCTTATTCTCTGAAGCTACGTGCAACTTACGTAAATTGTCCCTTATGCCATTTATTGGCAAGTCCACAGTTTTTGCTGGAATTAAACTCCAGAATTGCGTGCACTACTGCACTTCCTACAAAGTGCAGCTACATACCCAAACTACAGTTCGGCAGGGTCATCATTCGTCTCAAATTTTATATTTCTAAGATAATATTCTAGTCAAATCTCAGCAGATCAAAATACAAGAAACAAACATCAAAATAAGTCTCTCAGAAAACGGAAAACATTACCTTCTGCATTTCATTCCTTCCAAGTGCATCACCAATCATAATGGACGACCTGCAGGCACGAGATGCTAGCATTGCGCGTACTCTGGAGGGGCAAATTGAGTCAGCGGTATCCATCCTATACGTACTCATAATTGAGCATTCTCCTTGACCATCCGAAAGAGTAGAAATGAGCTCTTTTACATCTGTATTAGAATAAAAGACAAGTAATTAACATCCGCAGTGACAATAACTGCAGCAAAAGAAATAGAAACAGATATAAATAAGTACATGTCAAACATTATCCATGAGCATTAAGATATCATCCGTTCATTCTCCTGAGTATAATGAAGGCATTATATGGATTGGTATTAACTGTTTCTTTACCCAGAAGATATTGGTTGAAAATGAAGAGAGTACTCTGTGGATAAAACATGGCCAGAAGAAGACAAATTTGTCCTGCTGCCACGCACACTAGGCAAAAAAACCAACACCTGCTATATCCCATAGATCATATACATGCTCAATTGACACGATATTCAGAACACTCCCTAGAAAACTCAATGATGTTAAGGTAGACCAGAGGAAAAAGCTGTTTTAATAAGACTTGGAAAACAAATTTTGAACTTTCAAGGAACACGAAAGAAAGCCAAGCACCAGGCAATATGGACTATGGTACTACCGAAGTCCACAAGTGTCTAGACACAAACATATCTTCTTTCCCAAGCATTAAAAATTCGGGGGGGGGGGGGGGGGGGGGGGGGGGGGGACTGAGAGGTTATACACAGTTAACACGAGTACAAGGGCTCTGGAGACTAAATCTTTCATGCAAAACAAGAAAATAAGCTGCTCTTGGCCTAGGGATGCCATTTCCAATATGCTATGATCTGTTTGTCTTTGTAATATGTAAAAAGGCCTTAACTCGAGTTGTTGTGCTGAGACAAGTAGCACATGAAGAGGATGCTAAGCCAACACAGTCAGCCATGCATCAGATTAGGTTTATAGCGAAAGACCATTTCAGCATCTGGTGAATGTGGGGAGAGGGAATAAAGTCAAACTTAGCATAGAAACAGCATATAACCAAGTATGCAAGAGTATTTGGAGGTCCAACGGAAGAGTCCAGGTGGTCGAAACCAACAAAGTGTGCAAAGCAGTTTTGATAGTGGATGATGATGCCATAGAGACTCCTAATAGACAGACCAGAGTGGTCAGGAAGTGATGTACAGATTCCTTCTAAAAAAGTTGCAAAGTATGGGAGCGACACTTTTATTCTACAAACATTCTACTTGAAAAAAGATACAACACAAACTACACTCAGATTATATCGGCCGGACTTAACAGATTCATGCAAAAGATCAGAAGTTCCAAGGAATCAACAACTCCTTCATGTGGCATGTCTCTGAAATGAAAGGAGTACATAGTGGTTCAGGAGGGTTAGGGATTGATCATTCAACGAATACATTTTTGGAATCTGAACAGAAAAGTTCTAGGTCGTTGTCTAGCGATATTAACTTATCCAGCATATAATAGTCTCGTGCTTCCTAGTTTTCTTTTATCATCGGTGTGTCATTGGTATTTCTCCAATTGACTAGTATTGATTTGACAGTGTAATTGGCAGTATACGTAGAAAGCTGCCGAATATTGATTATCCAAATGCATTAACAATGAAGATCTAAGACACTGCCTGTCATCTTTATGAAATTTACAGGGTTTGAAGTCGAGATTTTTTTAGGACTTCCTATGCTTGCTTAAACCTACATTCCCTAAACACTTCCTGCTTCCACCTCGTTGAGAATTTGTTCTGAACAGAAAATTGAAACAGAATACCAACCAGTATGTAAGATATCCGCTCAGTAGCAGAAAGTTCTCGGCTTATCTATCGTAAATTTCAGATTTGTAAAGGAGTTGCCGTTTATCAGCTAATATGGTCATTACAGATCCAGGACAATTACACTAACTGTGGCTACGCTTATCATAAGGTGTCAATTCAACCATCTACGTGCAGTGATACAGGAAGCTGAGCTCCATGGAAAACGAAAGAGGGGCAGAAAGTCATATTGGAGTGCCTGAAAATTTACTGTAAATATCACTTGTACTGTAGCATCAGCAATAGTTTTAGCTAGCTCTATCACAAAAGTTTATTTATTCTCAGATTACAATTACTTAAGGTTGTTCTGCTTACATTACCCTCAACCTGATTAGTATAACAGAAAGTGTGAAGGTTGCAAGGATATGATAAGGAAATAAACTACGGAAAACCAAAGGTCAATCCAATCAAATAAAGCTATTATTAAGGAGTTACTAGCAACGTTTGACGTGTGTGTGCTGGTGCATGCATGTATTTTACAATAAGATGACTATGCTTGATGCCACTGAGCATCCTTTGAGTTACTGGTGCCTATAAGGTCTTTTGTTATGCAGTCATGTTTCCTCTATCAAAGAGAATGGTGCAACCCAATCAACTTACTTCTGAATCAGGACATTTAGTGAGATGGCACCAGCAGCCAAACAGATTTTAGTGTTAACAATGACATAAAAAGTTAAAAGAGATGTTATACAATTCACAGTCAAACATCAACGCTGGCAAAATTTTGTAAATCTGTATTCTTATTTTCAAGCTCAAATAGGACAACATCATTCGCCAAGAAAGTAACCAAATTGAATGGAGGGTGACAGGTGACTTCCTCAAAGACACTTCTCCCAATCATAGAAAGAAAGGTTATTGCAGCTAGAGGAAGTGTGAATACAAGTATTACCTTCAGCTCCAAAGGTTACATTTTTACTGAACGGGACAGACTTTAACTTAAATCGGTTGCCTGGTGATGCATCTAGATCCTCTTCCAAGATAAAACCATTTTTCCTACAAACATCATAGTTAAAATGTGAGATGAAGCAATAAAAACGTCCTGCTAAAAGAAACCATATAAAGCAAGGGTAATAATCAAATAGGTACACCTCAAAGCTGAAGACAAGACAACGTGATCACATGATGAAAGAACTCTTCACTATCAATAATGAATGAACATTGGACGGAAATCCCAATTTCCAAGGTAGGTAAAGAACACAGTGGAAATTAAGGCATTTAATATTCATTTATGATGCCTATACAGCTATGCCGGATTGCGTAATCCTTAATGTCTAATTCTAGATAATAAAAGGTTGGAGACCAATAATTTAAGCATCACTTACTTCTGTGTATCTCTGATGGAACTGCCAATTATCTCAAATGTTTCAAATGCCTTAGCCTATGCTTTCTGACCAGCAAGATTATTGGCCTACCACTTATCATTTTTCCTACAGAACAATGTAAGCTCTCTTTTCCTTGGAAATTCTTACTATCTTTCCTAAACAAGAAAATGCTTACTACATTTAGTAATACTCCAGATCTAGCTAGCTGAACAGTGGTTATCCACAAAAGTTTTTTTAACTAGTGTTGTTATATCTGCAAGATCATGGTCCTATAGATCATGTACTACTTTTTTAATAGTTTGACTAGTATGGAAAAAAAAACTAGTTCAGCAGCATAGCATTCAAAGGACGTTTACTACAAATTATCTTTTTTCCCCTATTAAGAGCGGGGTTGACAGAATTTGGGCCTTGTGGCTCTTGCTATATAACCCATTGAGTATATAATGAATTTCCATCTATCCTGACTGGGGCTGGACGCAACTTATCCAATATTTCACTTTTCCGACCCTAACCCGACCCATTTAATTAAACGTGTCGTGTCATGTTGACCCGTTTAATTAAACGGGTCGTAAACCTTGACACTAACCCGCTTTTTTCGTGTCCGGTTCGTGTCGTGTTATCGTGTCGTGTCAGATTTTGCCAGCTCTAGTTACAAGGGTAGATTAGATGGAATGTACACACATACATACATATAGCCTGTCAGATGAGGCAGATGAAAGGTATAGATATTTAGGTTACCTAATCATATCCATATGCATTGAGGCAACTATTTCCTCCTCTGGAGACAATTCCAAGCTGATTGGCCTGCTTGTACAAAAAGTAGCTTCAGACAGCTATTACATATGTACACTGAAATTCTATTCTTGCAAGAAACACTTGTATACCGGGCTGATAAACATGATGAAAAAATATACTCCGTATCATTTAAGCATCAATCATATACATCTATATATGGCAGGTTTCTTGGAGCCTGCTTTAAAGAATAGTGTGCTGGACTATGATAACATGAAGGAAAAAATACCACTTAAGCATCAATCATATACATCTGCATATTGAAGGTTTCTTCTTGGGACTTCTTTAAAGAATAGGGCTCAAAGGATTTTACACACATGGGACATTCTGAGTTCCTTCACACACTGCTAAAACAGTCAAACTACCCACATCTTATGTGGATACACCACAAAGTACTAGCGACAACAATGCAATTTGTTGGCAGCTGGGTCACCAACATGTCCTGGCTCATAGTGAATCTCAATGTCGAATTTTCTCATACCATACACAATGACTAGAGACAGAAAAGTGACTTGCAATTTGCTTCAATCAAATGGACAAGACGTTGCATACAACGAATCTATAACATTATCAAAGCATGGTCAAGGAGTCAGAATTTGCAGTACAGACTTGATTCCACAACGGTTGATTTAGAATTTCACGAAGACGACAGGGTCTAGAGCAATTTTTCTTGCAAAAATTCTAAAAGACAGAGCCGTCAGAATTTTTCTAAAGCAGAAACTCAGAAATAAACTGTGAAAACAGTAACAAGAAAACTCCCTTCTTGGTCATGAAAGTGATAGTTACAGTTAGTTGCTCTTAAACTAGTTTCAAAAATAAACTTGTTAGTCTGATGTATAACACTTCTTTCAAGCATTAGTATAGTGTCTATTGTCTAAAAATCATGCAAGGAAAGTGTTTTTGTTAAAGAGAAGTCAGCAGACTTGAAGGGCAAGCAAGGGCAATATTGTCATTTTGGCAGTCCACCCCAAGTTTTGGTCTCAGAACCCCTGGCCCAGCTGATTAGTTACATATACTGGAAAATCGTGACGGTGGTAATAAGGGAACTTAGGGGTATTCCCAAAAGTAAGCCCCCAGGATCAAACACAGGACAGGTTCTAACAGGAGAAGGATGGACTAAAAGAGCTACACATAATGAATAGCTGTCAATGAACTATGCAAGTGTGGTGGCTGTTTTATTAAAGTAGACAGTCAGGCATCAAAAGAGTGATGACATGTACAAAGATATAAATCTAAAAACTCACCATATTCATCATGGTCGGTCCTTTAATGTATAAAAGACAACAAAATGGAGATGTAATAAAGTCACATAGTACATGCTAGAAAGGGGCACAAACCAGTTATGAGGAGGGTGTTATCAGTATCCTTCTAAGCTCATCAAGGATTCGATATTATAATTCTGTTGCGCCAAACCATGACCGGAGACGGGAGGTTCAGGAACTACTAACTAGTACTAAGCAGTATTTACGACTTCCACCACATCCTCTCATAGATAAAATGAGAGCTTTGGGGGGCTGGGAGAGAAAAGAGAAAAAGGATGCTGGAATTGTTGAACAACATAGAGTTGGTATAAGTTTGGTGCTTGCTTCTGAAGAAGCTTTCACAATTCAATACGCATAGCAGAAAACTTTTAGCAAATGCACAAAACACGAAACTTTTTCACAAGATACCCTAATTCACCAGCCTGACTATCCAAGGACCACTAAACAAAAGAAAAAAATTACCGCAGTAAAGGCTGCTGGTTCATGACTGTTGATTCTGAGAGGCGCTCAAAGTTATATTTCTCATCAGCTGCATGCTGGTGACAAAATTTATATGTACATCAATTATCCAATAGCACATTAAGACAAGAAGATTCAATACATAAATCTTATTAGCTTATCTTGCAGAAAATCAGAAGCAAGTAATAATACAGATTGTAATATAATAACCATCTCTGAGAAATTGTGGTTATTTTTATATAATACAGATAAAAATACATCAAATCCTGGGTTGGCCAAAATTACCTGATCCACAATAAACAAGTCTTCATCCAGCTTTCCAATAATAAAGCCCAGATTGAATTGCCCAATCACCTAAAATTGAATATGAAGTGGTTTTATACTTCTATGAAAAAAAATATGATAAAGCAAGATGCAATGTACTGCATGCAATATGCATAATATCCAATACTTAACAAAAAGGCCGGTGAAGAGTGCAAGTCTGCTACAGTCATAAAAATCCCAAATGGTGTCTGGGTGTAAAGCATGTGCATATGCATTCAAGTTGGGGTAAGACATAACATAGCATAGCCTTGTTCACGCAAGCCTCTTTTAGTCGAAACAGAATCAATGGCATTGCTTTCACATACAATCCTAGAGCGACAACAAGTAGTCAACAACGGTAAGTGTGATCAAGGGGGTGAGGCAGATTGAGAGTTGCAAGATGCAACACCTGAGAAGGCCATCTTACTGTCCATTTCATGTCCAGTAGATAGAGCTGTATCACTAATTTGAGTTGTGTTCATAAATACATGACCCTCACCCAAACTTGAGTTTACTTGAATAGTTGAATGACACTATGTTAATTTTACTCTTTTTTCTATATAGTCTTAGACAGACCAATATTATTTCTCTTATAAATATAAAAATTATATTTGCAGCAAATAAAACATAATTATGTAAGAGTAACTACGGTCACAGGAAAGACAAGCCCGTGCAACAAAGGGAAGAAACTGAAGTGGGTACACTATGGGTAAAGATTTTGTCATCTTTGAACAATGAAATTGCTATTGGATTTTATATGCCAGCAAAACATTATCATTTGACTAGAGTTTTGAGTACTCCTGGTTAGCACTCTTGTGATCCTAACCCACAGAATTTCCCTATACATGATTCAAGCGACTGGGTTTGAGTTCAAAGCGTACATCAAAACCCAAAAGTTCAAATCCAGCTGAGGTGTAGGAGTCAGGTGGTCAGGTCACATAGCATAAAAAGCATTGAAACAGTACAGTATTAGCTAATTTTCCTCTTGAGACGATGAGAACCACAACTTCACGATCGCATACGCGTACACAGGACCTCATGCTGACACGTACAAAAGCAGAGGACAGCTATACCCCAGAACCTTGGGTTCAAAGAAATAACTTCCTTATACCCCCACCAAGCAGTACAGACAGGTTGCAAGGATACTCTCAAGGCTGGCACTTTTGACTCCCCTTACAAGGCAATCAAGATCTTACCTTCATCCTGCTGAAGTCTCTTTTCCTGAAAAGCCTTTCCAGTTCTGTGGTTGCAGCAGCAAGAGCCCTAGCTTTCCACTCTTCATTGTCCATTTGCGAAAGCTCTAGTGTCGCAGCAGCATAGCACCTGTACATAATCCAAAAGCTTATAAACAACAACAACAACAACAACAACAAAGCCTTAGTCCCAAAATGATTTGGGGTCGGCTAACATGAATCGTCGTAGGAGATCGTCATTGTCACCAATCAAACCAGAAAGGAGCAGGATTCCAAAAGCTTATAAAAGAAAAAAAAAATTAGGGGTAAACCTAATTCCCAAATTTAGAACTTTACAAACCTTTTTGTTGTGATCCTAGTACTATCATCAACGCTCGAACGCGATATTGATAACTTTTGCTTCCTCCTTTTCATGAGATCCCTTATACCAAATTGCAAAGTAGAGGAGGCCTTTGGAGCGGACGAAGGATGGGGGGTACCTTGTAATGGCTGGGTTCCAAGTGATTCCTCTTCTAGTTCACTTTCAGATATTTCTCCCCTTGAACCACTTGGTATGGTGACTTCTTCGGGAGGCACCCCTTCCTCTTGAAGCCTAATGTCCTGAAATCGAAGTAAGAAATTTTATGGTCCACAAGACCAAATAAACAAAGTAATTCCTGCAATAACATTTCAATGACAAATCAAGTTTCGGAACAACAAATACTTCTATAAGTCTTGTACAGTCATGTAGACAAGGAAAACTCTTGATGCATCCTGTAACGATGATCTGATACCAAGTTACATTTGGAACACTATATTCAGGCAGAACCATTTAGCTCAGTGATACAGTGATTTATCTACGCGATAAACCCCTAAAAATTGATAGTTGAAGAAAATATTCTAGGTTCACTATACAGATTACAGAGAGTCAGAGATATAGTCGCGCTCCCTCCTTTAAGCACCTTCTGTGGTACAAGTGTAAAGGGGGACATATTCTAGACTTGTAGGCAATGAAACAAGATTTTAAATTACTCAAGCGGAGGAAGGATAACATAAGGGTATAGGACTCAGGTGGTTTACGAATGATACTCATTTCAATAGCATTT